>NC_069506.1:24626994-24679494 GCF_027579735.1 Bombina bombina | reverse complement strand
AGACTAGGGGTTAATAGTAACTAGGTTACATGGTAAGACATTCAACATGAATACGTGTTTCTAACAATTTTACAACGGTTGTCAAATTTAAAGGGACAATAAATAAACCCTTTTTTGTGGGAGCTGTGTTCTATCAGCAGACAGGAAGCAGTAGATACCTAGGTAGGAAGAAGAAAGGTGGCACACAGTATGAAGGCTATACCTTTATTAGTCAGAGCAATGTTTCCCGGGCACCTAGGTATACATTTTATAAACAATCATGCAATTGACAACTTTTTACTTGTTTTAGGATTTTATTTTTAAGATCCTATTTATTTATTTTTAAATTTAAACATTTTTAAGTGTTGTTTTATATAATACAACCTATTTGGTCCCTTTAACAGGATATCTTTATAGAAGTTGAATTTTAATGGTGAGCCAGTGCTGCATATTCATTTCAATTCCCCAATTAAACACAACTGTCAAATAATCGTATATATAAAAATATTTTTTTAAATAATGTGTTTTTAAGTGTCAGTTTATTAATATTATATATTTTTTAACATTTCCAAAATGTACTGTATTTATCATAGAAATCATTAATTCTACTAGTGATTTGTTACCAAATATCATGTACTAACCTGTTACCCATCTAGATTGTGTAATGGCGGAGAAAACAAGTGCATAAGATTAGAGTTGTATCTGTTTATTAGTAAAATGATCATGCGCATTTACCATTAACCATTTAAACTAAGAATTGTGCGAATCGCTGCTCTGAAAATGGTGTTGTGTCTGTGTCTATTGTTCTGTTACTGGGTCCATTTCAAGACTCCTCTTTAGCGCATTTACTGTTTATTTAGATTTTTTTATTTATTGTGTGTTGAATAACACGAACCTCCAAAAATAAAAAATAAAAAAAATAAAAAAAGCTGTGCACGTGTTTCTTACAATCTCTCACCCACAAGGTGCGTAACGCTCTATGCAGTGAGTGGGAGGTAAACGGTGTAATCTGGGGGGAGCAAGTACAATGCGTAAAAAGAAATGGAAATTACACACAATGTTCATGTCGGATTTGGCTTTCAGAATTGACAGATGCTACACAATCTGTACCTGAGGTTTCCTGGCTTGTCTGACTGTGACATTATAGGGACATTAAACCATTTTTTTTCCCGTTCATTATTCAGATAGAGAATGCAATTTAAAAAAAGTTTCCAATTTACTTCTTTCACGAAATTTGCTTTGTTCTCATGTTGTTCTTCATTGAAGAGATATCTAGATAGGTTGAGTGCACATGCTTGAAGTACTACATGACAGGAAATAACGCTGCCATCTAATGCTCTTGCTAACGTGTAACATTGTTGCAAAACTGTTCCCATACAGTGCTGCAGACACGTGCTCACCCCTGAGCTTAAATTCCTGCTTTTCAACAAAGGATAACAAGAAAACGAATTTGATAATAGAAGTCAATTGGAAAGTGGTTTAAAATGATCTGTTCTATCTGAATCATGAAAGACAAAATGTGGGTTTTATGTCCATTTAAAGAGGGTATTTAAAAATGTATTTTTCTTTTCTTGTCTTTGAAAAATGGATGCTCAAGTAATGCATAAAAAATAGTCACACCCCTGCCTACCAATAGGGTTACGGGAGCTGTATTTACAAACCAATGAGCATTAGGAATATATCACAATCATTTATAAGGAGAGAAAGTTCAACTCTAGATAAGCGCTAGGCATAATGATGTATTTAAAGAAAGAAATAGTCTGAAAACAATAGATGTATTTATTTTTTATAAATATATGACTTGTTTAAATACTGGCAAAATAAGACTAAAGTTTAAGATTTAAGTCTAAAGTAATGAAAAGTTCCCTTAAAAAAGAATAAACGTTTTCTTATCTCGTCTGCTGAGGCTAATTAGCAATAACTCCCAACTTTATAGCTGGCTCTTCAGGACTCAGGAGGTTAAAAAGGGCCTAACATAATTTTGTGGACGTGGCTGCACCAAGAGGGGCAGGGTCACAAGTGGGATTGTGGGTGTGTGAGTGGTTTGTGGGCGTGCCCAGTTGGTCAGTGGGTGGGGTTAATACTTCTGCAGTTTGACAGTGGGCTAAACCTCCCAACCTGTAGCAATCCTGCAAGATGCTGCTGATTTCCTGCATTATAAAGTAATCCTTAAGTCATACAACTCTGCCCTCAGCCTGGCCAAACAAGTCTATTTTTCCTCCCTTGTGTCATCTCCCACATCCAACCTCAGAAAGCTGTTAACTCCCTTCTACGTTCACCTGCACCTCCGTCTACTACCAAACTTACTGCTCAGATTATTGCTGTTCACTTAAAAAATAAAATTGACACCATTAGAAAAGATATCTACACCTCACACCTCTCAAACCCAGCAATCCTACCCACCGCTTCTGTTAACAAAACTCTATGCTTTTTCCCTCCTGTAACAGAGGAAGAAGTCTCCATACTCCTATCTTCCGCTCATCTCACAACCTGCCCACTTGATCCCATTCCTGCACGACTTCCCTCTGCTTCACTAACCCCTGCCCTAACTCACCTCTTTAAAGCGAAACTGAACCCACATTTTTTCTTTCGTGATTCAGATAGAGCAGCAACTTTCTAATTTACTCCTATTATCACATTTTCTTCGTTCTCTTGCTATCTGTATTTGAAAAAGAAGGCATCTAAGCTTTTTTGGGGTTCAGAACTCGGGACAGCACTTTTTTTTTAATGGTGGATGAATTTATCCACCAATCGGCAAGAACAACCCAGGTTGTTCACCAAAAATGGGCTGACATCTAAACTTACATTCTTGCATTTCAAATAAAGATACCAAGAGAATGAAGAAAAATTGGTAATAGGAGTAAATTAGAAAGTTGCTTAAAATGTCATGCTCTATCTGAATCACGAAAGAAACCATTTGGGTTCAGTGTTCCTTTAACCAGTCTCTCACCACTGGCGCATTTCCTAAAACATTCAAGCATGCGTCAATCGCACCAATCCTAAAAAAGCTCTTGCTTGACCCCTCCACCCCTTCTAACTATCGACCGGTCTCCTTACTTCCCTTTGCTTCAAAGTTATTGGAACGACTGGTCTATAATTGCCTAATTTCTCTCAACTAACTCCTTATTTACTAAATGTACAAGGCCTCCTATGCCTAAATGCATTACAGAAATGGAGAAGAAATAAGTGAAGGTCAAATGACTTCTGTTTTGAATTGTTAATGGAAGCCAGTTCTAGATTAACGTTTTTTTTCTGATGTGCTGGTAAGAACAGAACGCATTCCAATTGTCACACGTCACTGCGTTGTTAATCAGACATATATACACTGCACTGTAATTACCCCATATTTTTTGCCTCTGTCTGGGGGGGGGTTCAAGAGGGACGGAGGAGTGCATAGGCAGTGAGTGAATTTGTGGTTGGGAATGCAGTGACGCGTGGAGTGCATGCACAGGGAGTGAATTTGTGGTTGGGAATGCAGTGACGCGTGCAGTGCATGCACAGGGAGTGAATTTGTGATCGGGAATGCAGTGACACGTGCAGTGCATGCACAGGGAGTGAATTTGTGGTCGGGAATGCAGTGACACGTGCAGTGCATGCACAGGGAGTGAATTTGTGGTCGGGAATGCAGTGACACGTGCAGTGCATGCACAGGGAGTGAATTTGTGGTCGGGAATGCAGTGACACGTGCAATGTGACTGTGTAGGCTAGAGGGTGGACAAATGTGATAGTTGCTTTTGGAAGAGCAACTTTCAATTTTACCCTAAATGTTGGTGTGAATTTAGCGGCAACGAAAACACTACAAACTGTGGTTTTACCTCAAAGAAAACCACCTATAACTAAAAAGATAGTTGTTAGAATATGGGGATATTTGTTTAGTTTGCAGTGCGACCGGAGTAACTCTGAACCAGATTTACTCAGTCTAAATCTTGCCTAGTGTTTGATACTATGTTAAGATGTTTATTTGATACTATGTAAAACAAATGCAAGTGTAAGTTTCAATTTACTAGAAGTATAATAATTTCAATCCGTAATATGAAAGACAGATATCTGGTATTGAGTAAATAATATAAAGAATTTATTCAAAGTAACTTATAAATACATGCATACAGTAAAAACAATAAAAGCTAGAACTACCTATTATTTGACCGGATCCGGAATTAAAATATAATCAATACAAGACAGTTAGAAATATAATTATTCTAAAATATAATAGCGTTCCTAGAAATATGTATGTGATATTATTAACTCGAGCAAAAAAAAGGGGGGCTTATAGTTTATATGTAGACTCCTGCATATATTAATATAACACACATGGAATAGAAGAATATGCAAAAATGCATTCGCCCGGGGCTTAAAAAATAATAAATAAAAGGTACCTTAAAAGAGAAAAAATTCCAAGATGGTTGTACTATACCGGTATAGTTATTCTGTAAATCCTGTTTGTTGAAGCAAACTATTGTGGAAACCCACCAGGGGGTCTCTTATAATCGTATCCAGAGGGTCAGTATGGCAATAGTTTGTTACTTTAGTTGTGATCTTTTTTATGATGTGTAGGTTACGATTTTTTGTATCCTTTGTTGGAGGACCCACCAGGGGGTCTTGCACAGTCTTTCAGGTGTTTGGTTAGAGAAGTATTCTCAAGTTGTCAAAACTGTGCGATGTTAGGAGATCTTATGTATCCTTTGTTGGAGGACCCACCAGGGGGTCTTACACAGTCTTTCTGGTGTATTTTATTGTGCAAAATACAATCTTCTATTTGTTCTTGCTGATTATTTAATTGGATGTTGTCGGACTTTGTTCTCTAATTTACTTTTGTTGAACGGTTCGGTTAGAGAAATGTCCACAAATTGCCAAGCTGTGCGATGTTTTAGGCTATGTTTTGAGCTTTTTGGTTACTGTGTGACCTTTTTTAAGTATTTAGATTCTTTTGCGGTACCGGAGGGCTCACACTGGAGTCGAGTTCTGCTAGATTTCTGACTTGTTTTTTTGCTCTCTCATTTGTTGGCGGTCCTCGATCTTTGTACCTTACATAATTTTGTTCCGATAGCGGTTCTATTTCCTTGTCTTGATCTTTAGTGTAGAGCTGCTGGATATGATTTAGTGCAGATGTGGAAGTTGGAATAAAGTCCTGAGTCTCTGGAGCAGTATGTCTGGACGCGTTTCGGCTGTCAACTGCAGCCTTTTTCATACATGATGTATGAAAAAGGCTGCAGTTGACAGCCGAAACGCGTCCAGACATACTGCTCCAGAGACTCAGGACTTTATTCCAACTTCCACATCTGCACTAAATCATATCCAGCAGCTCTACACTAAAGATCAAGACAAGGAAATAGAACCGCTATCGGAACAAAATTATGTAAGGTACAAAGATCGAGGACCGCCAACAAATGAGAGAGCAAAAAAACAAGTCAGAAATCTAGCAGAACTCGACTCCAGTGTGAGCCCTCCGGTACCGCAAAAGAATCTAAATACTTAAAAAAGGTCACACAGTAACCAAAAAGCTCAAAACATAGCCTAAAACATCGCACAGCTTGGCAATTTGTGGACATTTCTCTAACCGAACCGTTCAACAAAAGTAAATTAGAGAACAAAGTCCGACAACATCCAATTAAATAATCAGCAAGAACAAATAGAAGATTGTATTTTGCACAATAAAATACACCAGAAAGACTGTGTAAGACCCCCTGGTGGGTCCTCCAACAAAGGATACATAAGATCTCCTAACATCGCACAGTTTTGACAACTTGAGAATACTTCTCTAACCAAACACCTGAAAGACTGTGCAAGACCCCCTGGTGGGTCCTCCAACAAAGGATACAAAAAATCGTAACCTACACATCATAAAAAAGATCACAACTAAAGTAACAAACTATTGCCATACTGACCCTCTGGATACGATTATAAGAGACCCCCTGGTGGGTTTCCACAATAGTTTGCTTCAACAAACAGGATTTACAGAATAACTATACCGGTATAGTACAACCATCTTGGAATTTTTTCTCTTTTAAGGTACCTTTTATTTATTATTTTTTAAGCCCCGGGCGAATGCATTTTTGCATATTCTTCTATTCCATGTGTGTTATATTAATATATGCAGGAGTCTACATATAAACTATAAGCCCCCCTTTTTTTTGCTCGAGTTAATAATATCACATACATATTTCTAGGAACGCTATTATATTTTAGAATAATTATATTTCTAACTGTCTTGTATTGATTATATTTTAATTCCGGATCCGGTCAAATAATAGGTAGTTCTAGCTTTTATTGTTTTTACTGTATGCATGTATTTATAAGTTACTTTGAATAAATTCTTTATATTATTTACTCAATACCAGATATCTGTCTTTCATATTACGGATTGAAATTATTATACTTCTAGTAAATTGAAACTTACACTTGCATTTGTTTTACATAGTATCAAATAAACATCTTAACATAGTATCAAACACTAGGCAAGATTTAGACTGAGTAAATCTGGTTCAGAGTTACTCCGGTCGCACTGCAAACTAAACAAATATCCCCGTAGGCTAGAGGGTGACTGAGAGCAGCGACCATTAGATTGTTGCTATGTGACTGACATGCACCTGTTCGTAGGCTTTACAAAGGAGAACAGGGATCTGCACGGATCTGCACAAGCTCTTCAAGGCAACCAGCAGCAGCCAGCATTGCTGTATACAAGAAAGAAAGCTTTAGAAATCCATTTCACTGCTCCAAGCGTTACTTAAAGATGCAAGCGTTACCCTCAGCCGGCAAAAACGGGGGACAGAAAGTTTCACTCATCTCTTAACAGACTCATCTTTAAGTAACACATGCAGCAGTGAGATGGATTTCTCAAGCTTTCTTTCTCGTATACAGCAATGCTGCTGCAGGTTGCCTTGAAGCGCTTGTGCAAATGTGTAGATCCCTGTTCTCCTTTGTAAAGTCTAATAACAGGTGCGTGTCTGTCAAATAGCAACAATCTAATGGCCGCTGCTCTCACTCACCCTCTAGCCTATGCCTACACAGTCACATTGTGCCTCCCAACACACCATGACCACGTACCTCAGTCTCAGCTGTCCTCGGTCGCCATTGACAATGGCTGTATGTTACATGCTGAATTATCCAGGCCGTGTCGTGCCACTGGCAGCCTCGCAACTGGGAATCAGGAGAAAAGTCAAACTTGTTACAAGCTGTGTTATCCAGGCCATGGGGCTGGCAGCCGCACTGCTGGGAGTCAGAATAGAAGGCCTTTTATTTCCATTCCCAGCATCCGGACGGATCTTGCATTCACCTGAGCTCCCTCCTATTCACAGAGATCTTGTGCGCTGCTCAGACCTGGCTGAAGCCTGACAGGGAAAGTGTGGGTTACCAGATAAGTTTTCCTGTGCTTCTTGCCATGTTATTTTTCCATGGCATTTTCCCTGGCAAACCTCAGCAAGGTCTGAGCAGTGCACAAGATCTGTGAAGAGGAGGGAGCTCTGATGAAGAATGATCGGTCCCTCTGGATGTTGGGAATGGAAATAAAACTGTGGCGGACCCCAGTAACAGGCTTCTCTTCTGATTCCCAGCGGTGTGGCTGCTATCACCATGGCCTGGATAACTCAACCTGTAACAGGCTTTTTTCCTGACTCCCAGTAGCGAGGCTGCCAGTGGCACGGTCTGGATAACTCAGCCTGTAACAGGCTTCTCTCCTGGCTCCCAATGGAGGAAGTGGCCTGGTGAGTGTAAGCAGAATGCAGGCTGCAGCTAGTCACTCAGCACCCAGGAACATCGAGGGTGGATAGTGGGCTTGTGCCTGGCAGCATAGATTATCCTCCTCCCCCTACCTGAATGCTGCAGGTTGCAGGCTTCTTCTTGCTGTGCGCCTGCCAGGGAAAGTGCTTGTTACTAGAGAAGTGTTCCGGTGCTTCTTGCCACATGGCATGTTCTTTTTCCATGGCACTTTCTCTGGTAGGCCTCAGCAAGATCTCAGCAGCGCACAAGATCTCTTTGAATTGGAGGGAGCTCAGGTAACTGACCGGATGCTGGAAATAAAAGGGGGCACCTCACCTGTAACAATCTTCTCTCTCAGCCATGCAGCTGCCAGTGACATGGTCTGGATAACTGGGGGCATGCGGTGTCTTAGAAGGGTGGCAGCAGAGCAGGTGTTATCGTAGTGTGTCAGTGGCAGGTTCTAAATGATCAGATCCATGGCGGCACTGTGTTTCAGAGCAAGTAAACCCCACCCCTATGCTGTCAGGCTCAGCCAATTAGATGTCCGGATTCATTTTTTTTTTAGGACGTTTGTGCCTTAACAGTCATATAGAAACTAAATAGGTGCCATATGAAATCACTTCTTGGGGTAGACTAGGCATGTGTGAAGTGCTCCCAGACAGGGCAAATATTAAAAACACCTTTAATTCTTAATATTCCATAAAACAATTTTTTATAAGCTTTTTTATTATTATTATTTTAAATCAACCACCCCCTCCTGAAAAAAATAGTATCCTGAGAAATTACTAGTAACCTCAAAGTCCCTGTCTCACCTTGTAATAGCTTTTTATTATTTTATGTCCCCCCTCAAAATAATTAGTGGGGCATTTCCCCACCTGCCCCTATGGAGGAGCCTCCACTGATTACTCTTTGGAGAAAGATGGTGCGGCTCCTTTTGAATTATATGTTTGCTATATGTGAATACCTTATGTTTGGCTGTTTTTAATAATACCTTTTTACATAAATGTTTGAACATTACTTGTTCCTATATCAGCAGCTGTGAAGTTTGGATCTTTTAAAATCAACATTTTTTCTCACTTCCGAAATCCCCAATCTAAATGATGAGATCTTATTGATGAGATTTCTTATAATTCGCCTCCTGAAGTTCTGCTTCGGGGTGTCTGTTGTATCACAGTCTCTCTCAGCCTCACTACCTGCCTGCATTTGTCAGTGGCACTGCCCACTTTTTTAACAGCTATGCCAAAGCCCCCATCATTACAGGCTCAGACCCAGGGCATGGAGTAAGGTCTTTAGTTGTGGGGAGCATAGACATTATGTAGGTGTGGCTGCGGCCCCATCTAGCTCACCTTTAGTTACGCCAATGCTTGGCCGTAGGTGCCAACTGAATTATGGTGGATACGAGGCACAAAAAGCTGTATGCAAGATCATTTTTTAACAGTGTTGGTATGAAGACAAATATAATATAGCTTTAATTACCATCACTATTATGCAGTCGCAAAAGAAACCTATGGCCGTCTAAAGTAATAATGCTGCCCTGAACCCAACAAATGAGATATATTAAAATACAGCAAATAATACAAGATTGTTGTACAAATACTCGGTTTAATATTACCCAATATTAAGTAGATATCTCCTAGGGTCTTCTTTAGTACTGCTGGCCCAAGGTCTTCTTTGTGTATGAAACAAGAAACAAACATAATGGAAAATGCTCTAACAAAAAGTCTGATTTATATTTGCTTAGGTGAGTACAGGGTGGTTTCATGTTAACCTCACCATTAAAGCGACAAAGTAAAAATGAAAGTTTATTGATTTAGATAATAAAAAATAAAAAAACAACTTCCCAATATACTTCCATCATCAAAACATGTAGATTATTTTTATCAGCATACTTTCCTACTGGGCATGTGTAACAGTACACAGTATATACGTATATGCGTTTTTTGATTGGCTGATGGCTGTCACGTGATACAGCAGAGCCTAGATGGATTAACTTTGACATTTGGCAAAAAATATTCTACTGCTCATTTCAAATTCAAAGTAAGTACTATTGTACAGTATTGTCTTTTTGTTGTGTATGTGTTGGTTATTTAATTCTACTCTAGTGGTCCTTTAAAGTCTATTATGTTTTTTTTATGTGAAGCATCTCACAAAGAAGGTTTGTAAAAATGTTATACATTGTTACAAGAACTGCTGCCAAATAGTGCTCACCTGTGCATGCTCCTAAGCCTTCCTCTGTATGCTATCAAGATACCAAGATAAAGGTAAATTTGCTAATAGAAATAAATTGGAACGTTTTTAAAGCGTACACTGTATAAAATCCTAAAAGTGTAATTTTGTCTTCAGTGGCCGATATACAGCTTTATAATAACTAGAGATTAAGATATCTGTGCATGGGGTTAATTTTCCCAGGATACAAATAAGGTCTGGTATGGGGAAGTGAGGTCTGAATTTGCAACTCTACAGATCAGTACTAGTAACTTATTTATACCCCTGTTTGGCCGGTATTTCTGCAATAACAGGACAAGAGGAACCATGTAAAATCCCTGAAGATTGATTGGATCAGTGCTCACAAATTGCCGTGTGTCTTTCTATGCTGCTAAAGGAAGTTTTCAAGGAAAATATGAGGAAAACAGGGAGGTTGTCCGGAGGTTACAGTGACATCATTTGTGTTGGTGACAAACCTTAGTCATTCGATAATTTGTTAATAAAATCAATAATATATTCCCTGGCTGTTCTTATATCACTTACACTTGTTTTCAAATGTCGTTTAAGACAAATCTCTCTTCCTGCTGATTTAAATGGACTTAACAGCCAAAATATTTCATGATTCAGATAGAAAATATAATTTTAAACAACTTTCCAGTTTACTATTATGAAATTAGCTTTGTTCTTTTGGTATCCTTTGTTGAAAAAGCTGCAATAAACTACTGGGAGTTAGCTGAACACATGGGCTGTCGGTATTTAACATTGCACAAGCAGTTCTCGTGAACTGCTTGTGCAATGCCGTCCCTGCAGATTTGCGGCCAATTGACCGTTAGCAGGGGGTGTCAATCAACCCGATGGTATTCGATCGAGCCGATTGCTGTCTGCCGCCTCAGAGGCGGCAGACGAGTTAAGGAGCAGTGGTGTTAAGACAGCTGCTTCTTAACTCCTGTTTCTGGCAAGCCTGAAGGCTCGCACAGAAACAGGGGTATTCATTCGGCCCTTGATAATTTGGCCCCAAAGTGTGTTTGAATGTGCGTTAGAGTTTGTGTGAGAGATCAAGGGGTTGATTTATTAAGCAGCGGATGCTACTTTGATGCCCCATTGTTTCAGGTCCACCTGCTCCTTTTAGGTGGCGGACTGAAATCATCCCGATACGATACGATCGGGATGATTGACGGCCCCTGCTAGCGACCGATTGGACGTCAGTGAGCAGGGGGTGGCATTGCACAAGTAGTTTACCAGAAATGCTTGTGCAATGTTAAATACTGACAGCGTATGCTGTCGGAATTTAGCGAGGTCGAGCGGACATGATTCGCTACAGTGAATCATATCCGCTCGACCATTACTAAATCTACCCCATAGAGTGTGTAAGAGTGTGAATAACTATGTATGAGTTTTTGTTTATGTGCTATTATACATAGTGTGTAGTGTGCAAAAGAATGTTGCTGTGCTGCGCACGGTGCAAGACTGATCGGGTTTGGCTTAAACTAAGGGTGGGATCCGCACATTTCTCATAGGGCATAATAATGTAAAGCTCTCTGGTCTTGTGAGATTATCTACAAAGTCTCATCAGTGCTGTAAGGGCCCTCAAAGCATTTTAGAAAGGCAAAATTTAGCTCGAGAGCTGTTTATCTCATTGTACAGAATTCTGGGTGTAAAGGTGAGACAGATAAAGATTCTGTGTGATTTCTCTCCATGCCTGTGAGTTTTTGACCAGGTCCTTAAAGTGATTGTAAACTTAAAGGGACAGTCTATACTGCAACTGTACTTACATTATTGTAATGCTTGCCCATTAATTACACAGTATAATATTATCCCCATTTCTTTTCCCATTCCGGATAATATTATTCCCAGGAACATTTTTATTCCCATTTAGGTAAAAATGAGCATTGGCCGTTTTGAAAAGGTCTCCTGATCCCTCCTACATGTGACATCACTATGTCCATGGGGTTGTGTAGGTGAAAAGGGGCTGTGTATCGTGCAGAATGCGTTATGCTCATGCACAACGATTCACGCATTCACATTGATGTGATGCTTCAGCTCTTTCTGAACACGGAACTCAACTTGAGGTGCTTCAGAAACACTTCCATTCTACAAGTCGACCGCTGTTACAAATGTTTATCATGTTGTTAATTATTGTTATTTGATATGTGCATTTGCTTTTGGCCAAGAATAAATAAATAAAACAACACATTTGACCATATCAAGTTGCAATTGTCCAAGAATGATAAATGTAATGTTTAGCAATGAAAAATAAACAAACCAAATGCATGCAAGAAAAAAAATTAGTTGATTATTGTGCGGTTAAAACTCGTTACGCAAAAGGAAAGGCTTTGAAAGTTCACGTTTACGCTATAACGATTTAGCAGTGTCTATTAAAAATGATTTAAAAAAAATATTGCACACAAAAGTTATTAGGACTCAAAGATACGAGATCTCGGGTGTTGGAAAAAAAAAGCAGACGCAGGGATTTTACAATGACATACAGACACATACATAGAAAAATGGATTTATATGTATAGAGATATGTTTTAACAATGAAACGATTTTACATTACAATCTTATGCACATTAAACAATATCTCAGAGGGATTTTCAATGCGATATTCGAAAATAGATCTCGAGATATCTAGATATATATATTCATATACATATCTCGCTATAAATAGATATATTAGTGCAAAGAACAACAAATAGAACATATTTTGTTGCGAAAATATTTTCGCAAAATATGAAATATTCGCATTTTCATGTACACTTATCAAGGAGAATATGTCATGGGCTTTGAGAAACAGATTAGGGTTTCATCGACTTATATGGGGAATATGTTAATGCGATTTGGCTATTTGCATTATGCGGCTTAACGTGAACTCAAACCAAGTTATTTTTCAACTTGTAATAATTGTGCAGCCCCATATGCGAAAAAGCCCTAAAATGTGCAGTGTTTTTTGCAACTGTTTTACTGCACGACTTGTAATCTTGCCTATAGGGTGTTACAAACACAGTATTTCCTTGACAAATGGATTCTAATGAGAGGAGGAGAAAAATATTTACAAGATATTTCCTGTTGCAAAAACTTGCAAAAATGCCAAGTAGCCAGCAGGAAATAAAATACATTGAGTCATTCATCTTATTGTCACATCTTTATCTGTTCCCTTTTCATTTTCTGTCATGTCCTTGTACACGATTTCATCATCTGATCTGCATATGGCGGTTTGTCCTCATCACTTCCTTTTTACTGATTTAAGGTGTTAATTAATTTGCATAATGGTTGAATGGTAAATTTGTGTCCCCATGAATCTTAAATGGATACTAAACCCAATCTTTTTCTTTCATGATTCAGATAGAGCATGCAATTTTAAGTAACTTTCTAATTTACTCCTATTATACATTTTTATTTGTTCTCTTGCTATCTTTATTTGAAAAAGTAGAAATCTAAGATAAGGAGCTGGCCTATTTTTGGTTCAGCACCCTGGATAGCGCTTGCTGATTGGTGGCTACATTTAGCCACCAATCAGCAAGTGCAACCCAGGTACTGAACCAAAAATGGGCTGGCTCCTTAGCTTAGATTTCTGCTTTTTCAAATAAAGATAGCAAGAGGACATCTTATCTTAATATAAGTATTATAGTGTGTATTTACTGTAAACATTAAACATTCCAATGTTCTGCACAAAGCAGAATATGTTCATAGTATTTCTAAATAGATATTCATATATATATATATATATATATATATATATATATATATATATATATATATATATATATATATTTCTGTATATATCTACATCTAGATATAATTATATGTGTATATATATATATATATATATATATATATATATATACAGTATATATTTATATATATATATATATATATATATATAAAAATATCATTATATATATATATGTATATATAGGTATAGAAATATATTGTCCAAAAATACCATCAGATATATGTAGAAATATTTATGAGTAAATAGAACATATTCATGTGAGGAACATTGGAATGTAAAATATTCATATTTTTATGTCGGGTTAGCGCACATGAAAATATGTGATCGGGTTTGCGCGAGAGTAGGGTATTAGTATTTTTTCTCCATTGATTTCTATGAGGGAATACGTGAACGCGCACGTGATATTGTAAGTTTGTCATTTTGCGCTTGTCGGGTTAGTACGTGAGTGAAAACAGTTTACTTTCAACTCACAATACGACCACATCCCAACGAGCACAACAGCTTACTTCTAGTGCAATTAACGCTCGAGCGTGAGCGTTAATTAGCGATTCACTTGTAATCTGGCTCTTTATGGGGAATTTCTTCTCAAGTTTTCATCCCTTTAGAGGGGTAGTAAAGTCAAAATATTTTTTTTATAATTTAGAGTATGCACTTTAAACAAATATCCAGTTAACTGAGTTAGACTCAGTAGCGCCAATGTACTGCTGGGAACTGTCCCTTTAATAGAGACAGTGATGAGTTCACAGATGGTTTACAAGTATCAGTGACTGTCAATGACTATAGCTGTATTTACAGACCACAGCTCTTCAAACATAGGAACCAATAGCAGCTAAGGGCTTAAAGGGATAGAAAGGCAAAAAAGCAATCTGCATCTTAATTAGAAATAGAAGCATTCATACAATATATGTTCATGTGCAAAAATGCTTCTAGACAAAGTTATTAATGATTTTGTGCAGCACATATGCTGTGACGACCTGTGCACGGTGGGGTGTATTGCTTCTGTCACACAAGTCACTGCTGACATGCTGAGAAGGTGCAGTGTTTGAATGCTGGTGCACGGCCCTCACAGCATATGTGTGTATGCCACTTAAAAACAGTAAATAACTTTTACTACAAGAATTTTTGCTAATGAATGTATATTGCATAAATGCGTCTATTTCAAATTGACCTTGCTATCCCTTTAAACAAACTGGGAACAAGTCAAGGGTTCACAGGCTTATGTAATCACCCTAGACACATACAAAACACGGAAGGGGACTGCACCTCACTTTCTATTGAGAGAGACAGCCTTTCTATAACAAAAACACAAGTAAACATTTATCTATCAAGTCTTTACAACAGTTTTTGCATGTTCAGTTGTTAAACATCTTAGCAATAATATCAAGTGCAAGGTTTCGTGTACTGGGCAACTGGGGCACTTACTAAAGCTATGAATCACAGAAACAGCCACTAACAATGAGCTCAGATAGATGAATAAAGTGATGTTTATTGCTCAATTCATTAAAGGGACAGTATACACTCATTTTCATATAACTGCATGTAATAGACACTACTATAAAGAATAAGATGCACAGATACTGATATAAAAATCCAGTATAAAACTGTTTAAAAACTTACTTAGAAGCTTTCAGTTTAGCTCTGTTGAAAAGGCAGTTGGAAAGCCCACTGCAAGTGGCAAATAAGACCCTCCCCCCCTCCCCCTTCTTTTGCATATGAAAAGACCCTTTACACAAACAGGAGCAAGCTGGAGAAGGTAGCTGACAGTATTCACATAAAACTTTGGGGCTTGGTTAGGAGTCTGAAAATCAGAGCAATGTTATTTAAAAATAAGCAAAACTATACATTTATTTAAAAAAAAAAAAAACCTTTATGGGCTATATGAATAGATCATGTACAAAACATTTATGCAAAGAAAAAATGAGTGTATAATGTCCCTTTAAGCACAGTATGTCCCCTTTTGTTTAAATCTAGTCCATTATCTCTATAGTTTAGATTCACTGACAGTCTCTCCAGTCACCATGTAGTCTGTGTGGTTCCCATTCACTAAACCATAGAGAAGCCATTTGTAGCAGGCCACATATAGCACTTAAAGGGACATTTAAGTACATTTATGTTTGCTAAATCTAAAGAAAAGCATTTTGTAATGTATTTTTTTTGTTTGCAAAACTGTATGTTCCTTTACTGAGAACACCCCCCACCCACCTTTAATTATGTGAGGCGTGTCACTGGCGCTTTAACCAATCAGCAATCAGTCCTTAAGGTCCAGCTGTGCACAGACATGCACTTCCTAAGAGCTTCAAAACCAGAAGAAACCGATTTAAAATAACCTATTTTCATGGTAAAAAAAAAATCTTTCAGCATTGCAGAAACAAAATAATAATAATACCAATAGTGCCATAGGAGTAATAATTTTCAACCAATAAAGCTCAGAATTTTATGCTATTTAAGATTTATATTTATATGAATGTTTTTCATTTCTGCTCTTTGATGTATATTTTCCAATATCTTTCCTTTTTACAGAAGCTGATTTTAGTTGTGTGCTGCCATCTAGTGGCTACCACATCTTATTACAAAGTATAATCTATTACAATCTGGTCATCAGGTGCTTAAACAACTTATTGTTTAAGTTAGAAATATTATTATATATTTTAAAATGTATTCATTTACTTGTGTCTTATAATTAAGTGTGCTGGTAGAAACTGATGATATGCTACCTCTCATGTAACAATGAGCAATAGGTCACATGATCTGGCAGCCATATTTATAAGCAACCAGTTTCAATAGAGACCCAATTTTTATTGTTAAAGAGAAGTGAAAGGGTCACATTGTACAGTAGCCATCTTGGATTGTGTGAAAATCTAATGTGCCCTTCTCCAGATATGGCCTCATTAACAAGAAAATCCCTACTCTCTCCTCTGCACTGGACACTTTCGCTTCTCCCCAAATACGCAAAACCCCACGTTGTCAGCTCCAACCCTGGCACTCTAAGCAAACACGCTACCTGCAAAAATGCTCCCGTGCAGCTGAACGTGCCTGGAGGAAATCCCACTCTGAATCAGATTTCCTCCACTAAAGCTCTTTATTCTTACTCATCTGCCCTTCACTTAGCCAAGCAAACCTACTTCTCTTCTCTCATATCTACTCATGCCTCAAACCCTAAACGTCTCTTCTCCATTTTCAACTCTCTCCTTTATCCACCTGCACCACCCCCTTCATCTGCCTTTAGTGCTCAAGACCTGGCAGACTACTTTTTCAACAAAACAATTACCATCCGAAGTAATATCCCAACACAAGACTGCAACCTTCCATCTCTGCCCCCGGCAACCCCCTCCACCACTCTCAGCACCTTCCACCCTACCACTGAGAATGAAGTGAGTTCCCTATTATCTTTCTCACACCTCACTACCAGCCCACTTGACCCTATCCCTTGACATCTAATACCTTCTCTGTCTTCTACCCTCACTCCAGCTCTTATTTACATATTCAACCTATCCCTTACTACTATCGGTTAATTCCCATCTTCCTTCAAACATGCAAAGGTCACCCCCATCCTCAAAAAACCTCCCTCAACCCCAATTCTCCTGCAAACTACCACCCCATATCACTGCTTCCGCTAGCTTCAAAAGTCCTGGACAAACTAATCTTCGATCGCTTAACCCCCTTCTTGTCCTCCAACTCACTGCTCAACGCCTTGCAATCTGGCTTCCGTTCCCAACACTCAACTGAGACTGCACTCACCAAGGTTACCAATGATCTTCTTTCTGTTAAAAAAACAGTCCACTACTCAATACTTATCTTACTTGATCTGTCTGCTGCCTTTGACACCGTTGACCATCCCCTTCTCCTACAGACTCTCAGCTCCCTTGGGCTCTCTTACACTGCCCTTTCCTGGATCCACTCTTATCTCTCTAATAGGTCCTTTTCTGTCTCCTTTGCTGGCGACTCGTCCTCTCCATTGCCTCTGTCTGTTGGAGTACCTCAAGGCTCTGTTCTGGGTCCTCTACTCTTCTCTATTTATACATCCTCACTGGGTAAACTTATCAGTAGCTATGGCTTCAACTACCATCTCTATGCTGATGATACTCAGATCTACATATCTACCCCTGCACTCTCTGCTTCTGTCCTTTCTCACATCAGTGTCTGCTTATCTGCCATTTCTTCATGGATGGCCTCTCACCACCTAAAAATCAATATGTCCAAGACTGAGCTCCTTCTAAACCCCCCTCTAATTCTACCCCAGTTCCTAACTTTTCAATCACTGTTGGTGACACCACTATCTCCCCATCACCCCAAGTCCGCTGCCTAGGAGCTACACTTGACTCCAATCTGTCCTTCATACCCCACATTCAATTGCTCTCTTCCTCCTGTCGCAACCACCTACGCAATATCTCCAAAATTCGTCCGTTTCTTAATGCTAAAACTACTAAACAGCTTATCCACTCCCTGGTAATCTCCCGACTTGACTACTGTAATAACCTACTAACTGACCTCCCTCTCTCCCGCCTCTCCCCTCTTCAATCCATCCTAAATGCCTCTGCTAGGCTAATACACCTCTCCCGACGCTCTGTATCTGCTGCACCTCTTTGCAAGTCCCTTCACTGGCTACCCATCCACAGTAGAATTAAATTCAAAATTCTCATCCTGACCTACAAAGCCCTTACCAACTCAGCCCCCCCCCCCACCTGTCCTCACTCATCAACAAATATACTCCAGTCTGCCCCCTAAGATCCAACAATGACCTGCTCCTTGCATCTTCTACCATCACCTCCTCCCATGCTAGGCTACAGGACTTCTCTTGTGCGGCACCAACCATCTGGAACGCACTTCCTCGAACTGTCAGACTCTCCCCTAACCTTTCCTCCTTTAAACGCTCCCTAAAGACCATTCTGTTAATGGAAGCCTATCTCCAAATCAGTAACAAATGAATTCCACTTGCCTAATAGTTGCCCTCATCTAACTTCACACTAACATCATTCTCCCCTTTGCAGTCCCCACCTCCTGTTTCTCACCCTCCTACCCATCTAGATTGTAAGTTCCTACGGGAACAGGGCCCTCAATTACCCCTGTATTTGTTTGTTAAACTGTATCTGGTGTCTTATATTGTATTGTACTGTACTTTTATCTTTGTACCCATGGACAGCGCTGCAGAATCTGTTGGCGCTTTATAAATAATAATAATAATAATAATAATAATAATATAATAATAATAATAATACATGACTAGCAGGGTTTTTTTGTTCACTGTTTATCATGATTGTCACAGGGAGTTCCAACCCCAGCCAGCAATGTGGAAGGAGAATCTGTCTCCTTTACTAGGGTCCCCAGGAGCCTTATTGAAAGAAGAGGACATATTTTCCTTCATCCTAATGTGAGACAACAGTTAAATCTCTTACAGGAAGGGCTGTTAGGGGCAACTGATTCTAAATAAACCTAACTGTCACGTATACCAGACCACCAAGGCTACCCCCACCCCCCTACTGCCTGTCTGACTCCTTCCTACATCAGATCTGGCCATTTCAGGGCTTACAGGATCCAGGGCCGTCTCTAGAGAACTTGGCTTCCAGGACAAAATTACAAAATGCGCCCCCCCCCCCCCAATTCTAAAGTGCAACATGCCTCCAAGTTTTTTATATTTTAGTGAAATGAATTGAATCCTCCTTGTCTCAGTATAAATAATCAGCCAGGGATTTTCCTGCATTCACATTTAATTGCACATTTAAATTAATGTATAAGCACCAGGCTGGTAAGTCCCAATTTTTTTGCAAGAACATTAAAAGGGACATGAAACCCAAAAATGTTCTTTTGTGATTCAGACAGAGCATACAGTTTTAAAAAAAGTTTCCAATTTACTTCTATCAAATTTGCATTGTTCCCAGGATGTTCTTTGTTGAAGAGATACCTAGGTAGCATCTGGAGCACCACATGACATGAAATAGTGCTGCCCCCTAGTGCTCTTGCAAATGGATAACATTTTTGCAAAACTGCTGACATATAGGGCGCGATCCGATATACGGCGCAGGTTTTGGCGCAAGCGTGGAAACCTGCGCCGCCCGTAGTTTCAGCTCGCAACTTGAGCGATCTTATATACAGCGCCGTCAGATGCTAAAGTTCCGTAAGTCTGACAAACTAGCGATGTCCAGAAATCTGCGTAAGTACAAATTTCTGGAGTCGCCAGTGACTTACGGCACTTTAGAAACTGCCGCCGCATAAAAAACCTGACTAAAGTATAAAATCACCCGTACTGTCTAACGCCTCCCAAACATAGCCCGACACGTATACCCCTCTATCCGCAATCCCCCCTCTCACTCCTAATAATAAATACATTAACCCCTAAACCGCCGCTCCCGGACCCCGCCGCCAGCTACATATGTCTTACCCCCTAATCTGACCCCCCTACACCGCCGCCAGATACATTAAATGTTTTACCCCCTAATATGATCCCCCTACACCGCCGCCACCTATTTAAACTATATTAACCCCTAATATGATCCCCCTACACCGCCGCCACCTATTTAAACTATATTAACCCCTAATATGATCCCCCTACACCGCCGCCACCTATTTAAACTATATTAACCCCTAATATGATCCCCCTACACCGCCGCCACCTATTTAAACTATATTAACCCCTAATGTGAGCCCCCTACACTGCCGCCACCTATATTAAATTTATTAAAATACTAAAATTTCCCTACCTTTAAACCTAAGTCTAACCCTACAAATAGCCCTGAAAAGGGCCTTTTGCGTGGCATTGCCCCAAAGTAACCAGCTCTATTACCAGCCCTTAAAAGGGCCTTTTGCGGGGCATTGTCACAAAGTAATTGGCTCTTTTACCTGTAATCTAATCCCCCTACACCGCCGCCACCTATAATAAATGTATTACCCCCTAATCTAATCCCCCTACACCGCCGCCACCTATATTAACTATATTAACCCTAATTATATTATGGTTAATATAGTTAATATACACCTAGATTTAGAGTTTTGCGGCCAAAGGGGTGTGTTAGCTACGCATCTTTTTTTTCCAGCGCTGCTTCTAAACAACGCTGGTATTGAGAGTTCTCTGAAGGGCTGCGTTAGGCTCCAAAAAGGGAGCGTTGATCCGAATTTACCCGCCACTTCAACCCTCAATACCAGCGTTGCTTACGGTAGCGGCTAGCTGGAAAAACGTGCTCATGCACGGTTCCCCCATAGGAAACAATGGGGCAGTTTGGGCTGAAAAAAAACCTAACACCTGTAAAAAAGCAGCGTTCAGCTCCTAACGCAGCCCCATTGTTTCCTATGGGGAAACAGTTTCTAAGTCTGCACCTAACACCCTAACATGTACCCCGAGTCTAAACACCCCTAACCTTACACTTATTAACCCCTAATCTGCCGCCCCCGCTATCGCTGACACCTGCATTATATTATTAACCCCTAATCTTCCGCTCCGGACACCGCCGCAACCTACATTATCCCTATGAACCCCTAATCTGCTGCCCCTAACACTGCTGAAGCCTATATTTATTAACCCCTAATCTGCCGACCGGACCTCGCCGCTACTCTAATAAATGTTTTAACCCCTAAACCGCTGAACTCCCTAAAATAAATAGTATTAACCCCTAATCTGCCCTCCCTAACATCGCCGCCACCTAACTTCAAGTATTAACCCCTAATCTGCCGACCAGACCTCGCCGCTACTATAATAAATGTATTAACCCCTAAAGCTAAGTCTAACCCTAACCCTAACACCCCCCTAAGTTAAATATAATTTTAATCTAACGAAATAAATTAATTCTTATTAACTAAAGTCTTCCTATTTAAAACTAAATACTTACCTGTAAAATAAACCCTAATATAGCTACAATATAACAAATAATTATATTGTATCTATTTTAGGATTTATATTTATTTTACAGGCAACTTTGTATTCATTGTAACTAGGTGCAATAGCTATTAAATAGTTAATAACTATTTAATAGCTACCTAGTTAAAATAATTACCAAATTACCTGTAAAATAAATCCTAACCTAAGTTACAATTAAACCTAACATTACACTATCAATAAATAAATTAAATAAATTAACTACAAGTACCTACAATTGCCTACAATTAAATAAACTAAACTAAATTACCAAAAAAACCCCACTAAATTACAAAAAATAAAAAAAGATTACAAGAATTTTAAGCTAATTATTCCTACTCTAAGCCCCCTAATAAACTAACAAAGCCCCCCAAAATAAAAAAAATTCCCTACCCTAATCTAAATTAAAAAAGTTAACAGCTCTATTAACATCCCTTAAAAGGTCTTTTTGCGGGGCATGCCCCAAAGAAATCAGCTCTTTTGCCTGTAAAAAAACACACAATACCACCCCCCAACATTACAACCCACCACCCACATACCCCTACTCTAACCCAAACCCCCCTTAAATAAATCTAACACTACCCCCTGAAGATCTCCCTACCTTGAGTCGTGTTCACCCAGCCGGGCACCGATGGACCAAAAGAGGACATCCGGAGCGGCAGAAGTCTTCATCCTATCCGGGCAGAAGAGGACATTCAGACCGGCAGACATCTTCATTCAAGCGGCATCTTCTATCTTCATCCATCCGACGAGGAGCGGCTCCATCTTCAAGACCTCCGGCACGGAACATCCTCTTCCTTCTGATGACTACCGACGAATGAAGGTTCCTTTAAGTGACGTCATCCAAGATGACGTCCCTCGAATTCCGATTGGCTGATAGGATTCTATCAGCCAATCGGAATTAAGGTAAGAAAATCTGATTGGCTGATTGAATCAGCCAATCAGATTCAAGTTCAATCGGATTGGCTGATCCAATCAGCCAATCAGATTGAGCTTGCATTCTATTCGCTGATCGGAACATAATAAGTTAATAATATTTAATTTATTTCATTACATTAAAATTATATTTAATTTAGGGAGGGTGTTAGGGTTAGGGTTAGACTTAGCTTTAGGGGTTAATACATTTATTATAGTAGCAGCGAGGTCCGGTCGGTAGATTAGGGGTTAATACTTGAAGTTAGGTGGTGGCGATGTTAGGGAGGGCAGATTAGGGGTTAATACAATTTATTATAGGGTTTGCGAGGCGGTAGTGCGGCGGTTTAGGGGTTAATACATTTATTAGAGTAGCGGCGAGGTCTGGTCGGCAGATTAGGGGTTAATAAGTGTAGGTAGGTAGCGGCGACGTTGGGGGGGCAGATTAGGGGTTAATAAATATTATGTAGGTGTCGGCGATGTTAGGGGCAGCAGATTATGGGTTCATAGGGATAATATAGGTGGCGGCGGTGTGTGGGGGACCTCGGTTTAGGGGTTCATAGGAAGTTTATGGGTTTTAGTGTACTTTAGAGCACAGTAGTTAAGAGCTTTATAAACCGGCGTTAGCCCAGAAAGCTCTTAACTACTGACTTTTTTCTGCGGCTGGAGTCTTGTCGGTAGAGTGTCTAATGCTCACTTCAGCCAAGACTCTAAATACCGGCGTTAGGAAGATCCCATTGAAAAGATAGGATACGCAATTGGCGTAAGGGGATCTGCGGTATGGAAAAGTCACGGCTTGAAAGTAAGCGTTAGACCCTTTCCTGCCTGACTCTAAATACCAGCGGGCGGCCAAAAGCAGCGTTAGGAGCCCTTAACGCTGCTTTTGACGGCTACCGCAGAACTCAAAATCTAGGCGATAGTTATTAACCCTATCTAACTCTAACACCCCTAACTTAATTATTATTAAAATAAATCTAAATAATATTAATAATATTAACTAAATTATTCATATTTAAATCTAAATACTTACCTATAAAATAAACCCTAAGATAGCTACAATATAATTAATAATTACATTGTAGCTATTTTAGGGTTAATATTTATTTTACAGGTAACTTGGTATTTATTTTAACTAGGTACAATAGCTATTAAATAGTTAATAACTATTTAATAGCTACCTAGTTAAAACAATTACCAAATTACCTGTAAAATAAATCCTAACCTAAGTTACAAATACACCTACACTATCAATAAATTAATTAAATAAACTACAAATATCTAAACTAAAATACAATTAAATACACTAAACTAAATTACAACAAAAACCAAACACTAAATTTCAAAAAATAAAAAAAAGATTACAAGAATTTTAAGCTAATTACACCTAATCTAAGCCCCCTAATAAAATAACAAAGCCCCCCAAAATAAAAAAATTTCCCTACCCTAATCTAAATTACAAAAAGTAATCAGCTCTATTACCAGCCCTTAAAAGGGCCTTTTGTGGGGCATTGCCCCAAAGTAATAAGCTCTTTTACCTGTAAAAAAACAACAACCCCCCCATTACAACCCACCTCCCACATACCCCGACTCTAACTCACCCAATCCCCCCTTAAAAAAACCTAAGTCTAACCCCCAAATGCTCCTTACTTGTCCTGAGGACCGGCGGAGAAGGTCCTGTTCCAAGCGGAGAAGTCTTCTTCCAGGCGGTAACCTCTTCTTCTTCCAGGATCCAGCTGGCGCGGAGCAGAGGAGTTGAAGACAGATGACTGCGGAGCTGAAGACCGTCCATCTGGAACTGAAGACCGGCGATGCTGGAACTGAAGATTGGCGACGCTGGGACTGAAGAACTGAGCGTGGAGGATCCTCTTCATACGATCGCCGCCGTACACTGAATAGGAATTCAAGGTACGCGATTAAAAATGGCGTTCCTTGAATTCCTATTGGCTGATTTGAGTCTTCAAATTCAAACCAGCCAATCGGATGCGAGATACTTTAATTCTATTGGCTGATTTGAATATCCAATAGAATAAGAGCTACTTTAATTCTATTGGCTGATTAGAATAGCCAATAGAATTACAGTAGCTCTTATTTTATTGGCTATTCAAAAATGAAGAGGATCCTCCATGCTCCGGCTCCGGTCTTCAGTTCCAACGTCACCGATCTTCAGTTCCAGTATCGCCGGTCTTCAGTTCCAGATGGAAGGTCTTCAGCTCCGTGGTCATCGGTCTTCAACTTTTCCGCTCTGCGCCGGCTGGATCCTGGAAGAAGGTTAGGATTGATTTTACAGGTAATTTGGTAATTATTTTAACTAGGTAGCTATTAAATAGTTATTAACTATTTAATAGCTTTTGTACCTAGTTAAAATAAATATCAAGTTACCTGTAAAATAAATATAAACCCTAAAATAGCTACAATGTAATTATTAATTATATTGTAGCTATCTTAGGGTTTATTTTATAGGTAAGTATTTAGATTTAAATAGGAATAATTTAGTTAATATTATTAATATTATTTAGATTTATTTTAATAATAATTAAGTTAGGGGTGTTAGATAGGGTTAATATAGTTAACATATAATATAATAACTATATTAATTATTAACTATATTAATAATAGTTATAATATAATAACTATATCAACTATATTAACCCTAATATTATTAGGGTTAATATAGTTAATATAGGTGGCGGCGGTGTAGGGGGGTCAGATTAGGGGTTAATATATTTAATATAGGTGGCGGCGGTGTAGGGGGATTAGATTAGGGGTAATACATTTATTATAGGTGGCGACGGTGTAGGGGGACTAGATTAGGGGGTAATACATTTATTATAGGTGGCGGCGGTGTAGGGGGATTAGATTACAGGTAAAAGAGCTGATTACTTTGTGACAATGCCCCGCAAAAGGCCCTTTTAAGGGCTGGTAAAAGAGCTAATTACTTTGGGGCAATGCCCCGCAAAAGGCCCTTTTAAGGGCTGGTAATAGAGCTGGTTACTTTGGGGCAATGCCACGCAAAAAGCCCTTTTCAGGGCTATTTGTAATTTAGTTTAGGGTAGGGACATTTTAGTATTTTAGGGGGTAATACATTTATTATAGGTGGGGGCGGTGTAAGGGGGATTAGATTAGTGGTTAATACATTTAATATAGGTGGCGGCGGTGTAGGGGGATTAGATTATGCAGTAATATAGTTAAAATAGGTGGCGGCGGTGTAGGGGGCTCACATTAGGGGGTAATAATTTTAATATAGATGGCGGCGGTGTAGGGGATTACATTAGCGGTTAATAATTTTAATGTAGGTGGTGGCGGTGTAGGGTGATCACATTAGGGGGTTAGACATTTAATGTAGGTGGTGGCGGGGTCCGGGAGAGGCGGTTTAGGGGTTAAACACTTTATTAGGGATGCGGCGGGGAATCACGGTTGACAGGTAGATAGACATTGCGCATGCGTTAGGTGTTAGGTTTTATTTTGCAGCCAGTTTAGGGAGTTACGGGGCTCCAATACACAGCGTAAGGCTAACTACACCTGCATTTTGTGGCAAGGTGAAAATGGAGTAAGATTTCTCCATTTCCACCACGTAAGTCCTTACGCTGTATATTGGATACCAAACTGCGCTGGTTTGGTATACCTGTCTATGGGCCAAAAAACTACGGCCGAAGGCAGAAATATATGAGCGTACCTTCTAGGTTACGCCGTATATAGGATACCAAACCAGTGCAAAATTTGGCATCGCCGGCTTTTGCGGGCGACGCTGCATATCGGATCGGATCAGTCTTCATCCTATCCGGGCAGAAGAGGACATTCAGACCGGCAGACATCTTCATTCAAGCGGCATCTTCTATCTTCATCCACCCGACGAGGAGCGGCTCCATCTTCAAGACCTCCGGCGCGGAACATCCTCTTCCTTCTGATGACTACCGACGAATGAAGGTTCCTTTAAGTGACGTCATCCAAGATGGCGTCCCTCGAATTCCGATTGGCTGATAGGATTCTATCAGCCAATCGGAATTAAGGTAAGAAAATCTGATTGGCTGATTGAATCAGCCAATCAGATTCAAGTTCAATCGGATTGGCTGATCCAATCAGCCAATCAGATTGAGCTTGCATTCTATTGGCTGATCGGAACATAATAAGTTAATAATATTTAATTTATTTCATTAGATTAAAATTATATTTAATTTAGGGGGGGTGTTAGGGTTAGGGTTAGACTTAGCTTTAGGGGTTAATACATTTATTATAGTAGCAGCGAGGTCCGGTCGGTAGATTAGGGGTTAATACTTGAAGTTAGGTGGTGGCGATGTTAGGGAGGGCAGATTAGGGGTTAATACAATTTATTATAGGGTTTGCGAGGCGGGAGTGCGGCGGTTTAGGGGTTAATACATTTATTAGAGTAGCGGCGAGGTCTGGTCAGCAGATTAGGGGTTAATAAGTGTAGGTAGGTAGCGGCGACGTTGGGGGGGCAGATTAGGGGTTAATAAATATTATGTAGGTGTCGGCGATGTTAGGGGCAGCAGATTATGGGTTCATAGGGATAATATAGGTGGCGGCGGTGTGTGGGGGACCTCGGTTTAGGGGTACATAGGTAGTTTATGGGTTTTAGTGTACTTTAGAGCACAGTAGTTAAGAGCTTTATAAACCGGCGTTAGCCCAGAAAGCTCTTAACTACTGACTTTTTTCTACGGGTGGAGTCTTGTCGGTAGAGTGTCTAATGCTCACTTCAGCCAAGACTCTAAATACCGGCGTTAGGAAGATCCCATTGAAAAGATAGGATACGCAATTGGCATAAGGGGATCTGCGGTATGGAAAAGTCACGGCTTGAAAGTAAGCGTTAGACCCTTTCCTGCCTGACTCTAAATACCAGCGGGCGGCCAAAAGCAGCGTTAGGAGCCCTTAATGCTGCTTTTGACGGCTACCGCAGAACTCAAAATCTAGGCGATAGTTATTAACCCTATCTAACTCTAACACCCCTAACTTAATTATTATTAAAATAAATCTAAATAATATTAATAATATTAACTAAATTATTCATATTTAAATCTAAATACTTACCTATAAAATAAACCCTAAGATAGCTACAATATAATTAATAATTACATTGTAGCTATTTTAGGGTTTATATTTATTTTACAGGTAACTTGGTATTTATTTTAACTAGGTACAATAGCTATTAAATAGTTAATAACTATTTAATAGCTACCTAGTTAAAACAATTACCAAATTACCTGTAAAATAAATCCTAACCTAAGTTACAAATACACCTACACTATCAATAAATTAATTAAATAAACTACAAATATCTAAACTAAAATACAATTAAATACACTAAACTAAATTACAAAAAAAACAAACACTAAATTTCAAAAAATAAAAAAAAGATTACAAGAATTTTAAGCTAATTACACCTAATCTAAGCCCCCTAATAAAATAACAAAGCCCCCCAAAATAAAAAAATTTCCCTACCCTAATCTAAATTACAAAAAGTAATCAGCTCTATTACCAGCCCTTAAAAGGGCCTTTTGTGGGGCATTGCCCCAAAGTAATAAGCTCTTTTACCTGTAAAAAAAACAACAACCCCCCCCATTACAACCCACCTCCCACATACCCAGACTCTAACTCACCCAATCCCCCCTTAAAAAAACCTAAGTCTAACCCCCAAGTGCTCCTTACTTGTCCTGAGGACCGGCGGAGAAGGTCCTGTTCCAAGCGGAGAAGTCTTCTTCCAGGCGGTAACCTCTTCTTCTTCCAGGATCCAGCTGGCGCGGAGCAGAGGAGTTGAAGACCGATGACTGCGGAGCTGAAGACCGTCCATCTGGAACTGAAGACCGGCGACGCTGGGACTGAAGAACTGAGCGTGGAGGATCCTCTTCATACGATCGCCGCCGTACACTGAATAGGAATTCAAGGTACGCGATTAAAAATGGCGTTCCTTGAATTCCTATTGGCTGATTTGAGTCTTCAAATTCAAACCAGCCAATCGGATGCGAGATACTTTAATTCTATTGGCTGATTTGAATAGCCAATAGAATAAGAGCTACTTTAATTCTATTGGCTGATTAGAATAGCCAATAGAATTACAGTAGCTCTTATTTTATTGGCTATTCAAAAATGAAGAGGATCCTCCATGCTCCGGCTCCGGTCTTCAGTTCCAACGTCACCGATCTTCAGTTCCAGTATCGCCGGTCTTCAGTTACAGATGGAAGGTCTTCAGCTCCGTGGTCATCGGTCTTCAACTCTTCCGCTCTGCGCCGGCTGGATCCTGGAAGAAGGTTAGGATTGATTTTACAGGTAATTTGGTAATTATTTTAACTAGGTAGCTATT
This sequence comes from Bombina bombina, assembly GCF_027579735.1. NCBI lineage: Eukaryota > Metazoa > Chordata > Amphibia > Anura > Bombinatoridae > Bombina > Bombina bombina. The sequence continues at coordinate 24,650,814 of NC_069506.1, read as the reverse complement.
AAATAGTTATTAACTATTTAATAGCTTTTGTACCTAGTTAAAATAAATATCAAGTTACCTGTAAAATAAATATAAACCCTAAAATAGCTACAATGTAATTATTAATTATATTGTAGCTATCTTAGGGTTTATTTTATAGGTAAGTATTTAGATTTAAATAGGAATAATTTAGTTAATATTATTAATATTATTTAGATTTATTTTAATAATAATTAAGTTAGGGGTGTTAGATAGAGTTAATATAGTTAACATATAATATAATAACTATATTAATTATTAACTATATTAATAATAGATATAATATAATAACTATATCAACTATATTAACCCTAATATTATTAGGGTTAATATAGTTAATATAGGTGGCGGCGGTGTAGGGGGTCAGATTAGGGGTTAATATATTTAATATAGGTGGCGGCGGTGTAGGGGGATTAGATTAGGGGTAATACATTTATTATAGGTGGCGACGGTGTAGGGGGACTAGATTAGGGGGTAATACATTTATTATAGGTGGCGGCGGTGTAGGGGGATTAGATTACAGGTAAAAGAGCTGATTACTTTGTGACAATGCCCCGCAAAAGGCCCTTTTAAGGGCTGGTAAAAGAGCTGATTACTTTGGGGCAATGCCCCGCAAAAGGCCCTTTTAAGGGCTGGTAATAGAGCTGGTTACTTTGGGGCAATGCCACGCAAAAAGCCCTTTTCAGGGCTATTTGTAATTTAGTTTAGGGTAGGGACATTTTAGTATTTTAGGGGGTAATACATTTATTATAGGTGGGGGCGGTGTAAGGGGGATTAGATTAGGGGTTAATACATTTAATATAGGTGGCGGCGGTGTAGGGGGATTAGATTATGCTGTAATATAGTTAAAATAGGTGGCGGCGGTGTAGGGGGCTCACAATAGGGGGTAATAATTTTAATATAGATGGCGGCGGTGTAGGGGATTACATTAGCGGTTAATAATTTTAATGTAGGTGGTGGCGGTGTAGGGTGCTCAAATTAGGGGGTTAGACATTTAATGTAGGTGGTGGCGGGGTCCGGGAGAGGCGGTTTAGGGGTTAAACAATTTATTAGGGATGCGGCGGGGAATCACGGTTGACAGGTAGATAGACATTGCGCATGCGTTAGGTGTTAGGTTTTATTTTGCAGCCAGTTTAGGGAGTTACGGGGCTCCAATACACAGCGTAAGGCTAACTACACCTGCATTTTGTGGCAAGGTGAAAATGGAGTAAGATTTCTCCATTTCCGCCACGTAAGTCCTTACGCTGTATATTGGATACCAAACTGCGCTGGTTTGGTATACCTGTCTATGGGCCAAAAAACTACGGCCGAAGGCAGAAATATATGAGCGTAACTTCTAGGTTACGCCGTATATAGGATACCAAACCAGTGCAAAATTTGGCATCGCCGGCTTTTGCGGGCGACGCTGCATATCGGATCAGGCCCATAGTACTTTAGAAATGGGCCGGCTCCAAATCTTACGGCTCTGCTTTTAAACAAATTAAAGTTGTTTAAAATTGTGTGCTCTATCTGAATTATGCAAGAACATTTTATGTTTCCTATCCCTTTAAAGGGACAGCTTACCCCACAATTTTCTCTCTTAATTTGTTCCCAATGATCCATTTGACCTGCTAGAGTTTACCCTAGTTTTGGCATTTGAAAAAGCTGATTTAGCGTGTGGAAACCCCATATACTGAAAGTTTCTGATCTTAAAGTGACAGTAAACCCAAATATTTTCTTTCATCATTTAGATAGTGAATCCAATTTTTAAAATGTTTCCAATTTACTTCTATAATCAAATTTGTTTCGTTCTCATATTATTCTTTGTTGAAGGGATACCTAGGTAGGTAGCGTGCACATGCCTGAAGCACTAGTTGACAGGAAATAGTGCTACCATCTAGTGCTCCTGCTAAAGCATAACATTGTTGCAAAACTGCTGCCATATAGTGTTGTGGACATGTGCACACTCATGAGCTTACCTCCCAGCATTTCAACAAAGGCTAACAAGAAAACAAAGAAAATTTGATAACAGAAGTAAATTGGAAATTTGTTTAAGATTGTATGCTCTGTCTGAATCATGAAAGAAAAAAATTGGGTTTTATGTCGATTTAAGCCCAGGCTATTGACAGGAAATGTAAACAGACACCAGAAAAAAATTACACTCCTGGTGGGGTGTTGCAGAGATAACTAATGAAATTATAATTTCCCATTGTTCTCTCTTAGTATTGGGCTTTGGTTTACAAACAGATATAAGATAAGGACGCAAGTGTGTGTAAACAAAGTGATAATATAATGAGATATTATATTACCTGCAAGTTCAACCCATTGTTATAGGCTTGGTTTAAAAGCAGAAAACCAGCTATTTAATATACACAAATAAACCTGAAAATGCAATTTCTCATACATCCCTTACTCTGCAGCTGGTATAACAAGTCACTGGAAATAAATTAAAGGGACAGTTTACTCAAAAACATTACCTCCTTTAATTTGTCCCCAATGATCCATTTTACCTGCTGGAGTATATTAAATGGTTTACAAATAGTTCCTTAGCCTTTATATTGGTATTTGAAATAGCTGTTTTAGCCTGTATGATCCCTGCCTATACTTAAAGTTTCTATACCTAGGTATAGGCTATTGAGAAACTATCGCCTAGATTACGAGTTTGGCGTTAGTCTTAAAAAGCAGCGTTGAGAGGTCCCAACGCTGCTTTTTTCCTAACGCTGGTATTACAAGTCTGACAGGTACAGGCTCACCGCTCACTTTTCTTCCGCGACTCAAGGCTACCGCAAATCTCCTTACGTCAATTGCGTATCCTATCTTTTTAATGGGATTTGCCTAACGCTGGTATTACGAGTCTTGGAAGAAGTGAGCGGTAGACCCTCTCCTGTCAAGACTTCTACCGCATTTAAAAGTCAGTAGTTAAGAGTTTTATGGGCTAACGCCGTAACATAAAACTCTTAACTAAAGGGCTACAAAGTACACTAACACCCATAAACTACCTATTAACCCCTAAACCGAGCCCCCCCCCCATCAGAAACACTTAAATAAATATATTAACCCCTAATCTGCCGACCGGACATCGCCACCACTGTAATAAATATATTAACCCCTAAACCGCTGCACTCCCGCCTCGCAAACACTAGTTAAATTTTATTAACCCCTAATCTGCCATCCCTAACATCGCCGACACCTACTTACATTTATTAACCCCTAATCTGCCACCCCAACGTTGCTGCTACTATATTAAAGGTATTAACCCCTAAACCTAAGTCTAAACCTAACTCTAACCCCCCTAACTTAAATATAATTTAAATTAAACGAAATAAATTTAACATAATTAAATAAATTAATCCTATTTAAAACTAAATACTTACCGATAAAATAAACCCTAAGCTAGCTACAATATAACTAATAGTTACATTGTAGCTAGCTTAAGGTTTATTTTTATTTTACAGGCAACTTTGTATTTATTTTAACTAGGTACAATAGTTATTAAATAGTTATTAACTATTTAATAACTACCTAGCTAAAATAAGTACAAATTACCTGTAAAATAAACCCTAACCTAAGTTACAATTACACCTAACACTACACTATCATTAAATAAAGTACCTAAACTACCTACAATTAAATACAATTAAATTAAATAAACTAAATTACGAAAAAAAAAACAACACTAAATTACAGGGAAAAAAAAGAATTACAAGAATTTTAAACTAATTACACCTAATCTAATCCCCCTAATAAAATAAAAAATCCCCCCAAAATAATAAAATTCCCTACCCTATACTAAATTACAAATAGCCCTTAAAAGGGCCTTTTGCGGGGCATTGCCCCAAAGTAATCAGCTCTTTCACCTGTAAAAAAAAACAATCCCCCCCCAACATTAAAACCCACCACCCACACACCCAACCCTACTCTAAAACCCACCCAATCCCCCCTTAAAAAAAACCTAACACTACCCCCTGAAGATCTCCCTATCTTGAGCCGTCTTCACCCAGCCGGGCACAAGTGGACCTCCAGAGGGGCAGAAGTCTTCATCCGATCCGGGCAGAAGTGGTCCTCCAAGCAGCAGAAGTCTTCATCCAAGCGGCATCTTCTATCTTCATCCATCCAGAGCGGAGCCATCCTCTTCAAACGACGTCCTAACACTGAATGAAGGTTCCTTTAAATGACGTCATCCTAGATGGCGTCCCTTGAATTCCGATTGGCTGATAGGATTCTATCAGCCAATCGGAATTAAGGTAGGAAAAATCCTATTGGCTGATCCAAAAAGCAGCTGAACGCTGCTTTTTTGCAGGTGTTAGGTTTTTTTCAGCCAGCTCAGCCCCATTGTTTCTAAAAAAACCTGTAATACCAGCGTTGTCTTAAGGGAGCGGTGGGAAAAAAGGCTTGTTAGCCCCGCAAGCCTTACCGACAAAAACTCGTAATCTCGCCGAATGTAATCTCAGCCAGTAGAAGAAAATGCACTCACAGTGGGAGTTGGAAGAGAAAAAGCTCTAAAATGTTCATTTTCAATTGTTTTTTCTAAGTATTGTACAAAGACAGAGATAAGAAAGGGAGAAATTTGAATGATAACAAGGTCTGATCTGTCAGCAAGCCAAGCCTATTTTGATGGTCTGTAGTTTCAAAGAGCAAAACCGGCTATTTCCTTTGCAAAAATAAGCATAAATTAGCAATTTCTCATAAATTTTATATGCTGCAGCTGATATAACAAGTCATAGGGAACACATTCAGAGAAAACTAAATTGCTATTGCTGACGAAGCCCTAGTCCAACCCACAAAGGGGAGGGACGAAACGTGTAATGTGTGGAGTCTAATATGTGCAGCTAAGGAGAACGCCACAGGTGAAGCTGTTTTGGGAGTACCTGGCCACAAGCATTGTAATTTCCGGAGAGTAGCAAGTGAAGAACCGCTCTGGCACAGACATCACGCAAGAGATATAGAGGCAAGTGATATCCTGGAAGTATCAGCCCGAATTGTCGAGATGGTTGAAGGTAAGTCATGCGGTCTAAGTCTTGCACCCCGTATTTGTTCCCTGAGGACTGTGTTTAGCATACGGCCTGTTGGAAGTTTGTCATCAGTCCATCAAAGATATATAGGAGACCAGACTTTAATAATTCTGCTGGAGCGTGTGTTTATACCTAAGTGCCCGGAATACAGCAGTTTATTAAGGACGGTACCTTGTTGTTTCTTTACTGGAGCGTGTTATTTACACTAAGTGCCCGGAAAGTATATTGGCCTAGTTTGGGCTGTGAAAAGTACATGCTAGCATGGAACAGTGAACTTTATTTTCCTTTTGTGAATACTGCAGTTGTGTGAAGTGCACCATCAGCTCCGTCTGTTGTCTGGTTTAATGTTATATTTTATTTTGTATGTAAAGGCATATCCGGGGATCTTATCTCCCTCTCAATAAAACGTTTGGTTTAAAAGTTATTTCAGTGCAGCCTTGTCCTTCTTTGGTCCCATCTATTTTTTTTGGGATCCTACCTTATTAATTATTTGGGACTGCTAGGAGTATACACTTATTTAATACATATCTGAGTGCCCTCTTTTCCTGCTTAACATATATATATATATATATATATATATATATATATATATATATATATATATATATATATATATATATATACACACACACAGTTCAGCATATGAGAGAAGTTTAAAAATAAGCTTACATATTTCAGAAGCTCAGCCTTATCACCAGTATTCAAAGCAAAGTAAACTTGAAGACCCCACATTCCTTATCTACCTTTTTCCCTTTGGTGAGCCATAAATTACTGCATGGCAGCTCCCACAAACAGTAGACAGCATGGAGCAGCCCACGTGACCTCCTGCTCCGTTATACAGCTGCCTAAATCTGATAGCACGCAGAGCACACACAGTTAACCCTGTGTCTACCAACAAGAGTTGCACCATGTCTCACCGGACAGCACCTCTGGCAGACACAGGATAAGAAATAAAGGAAGCGCTTTTTAATAAAAAAAAATATAGGGGAAGGTAAGCTATTTAATTGTGTGTGCTGTATGGTTTCAGTTTCCATCTAAGGCTTAAAGCTCACTTAGCTCGGAGCTCAGGAGGAGCCTCACAGTGTCTGGCACCCCGGGCAGCTGCCTGCTTGGCCCACCCCTAAAAACGGCCCTGACGGGATCTCCCAGATTTATGATATCTTCTGTTTTTACTTTGTGAACTTTGTCAGAGAAGAGCTGATATCTGACTGGGAAAACTCTTCTAGGCTGGCCATGCTCCTGGAACTGCCGGCCAGCTGCACTGCAACGGAAACCCGCCTAATCCCTCTCAGGCTGGCCGGGCTCCTGGAACTCCCGGTTGGCTGCATCACACCAGACACCCGCTAATTTTACCCCTGGTGGCTCTAGCGACCCTTTGTCCCAGTGCTCCGCTCTTTTGGGGATTGGTAGCCCCTAGGGAGGACAAGAGGTGGGGGAATTGCCGGAAGGGCGCTCCTTTTGGAACTTGGGGTTTTGGACACCACAAACCCCCTATCTTTACCAGGCTGTAACTCCGGTCCCCAGTAATGAATCACGCCGCTTTTTGGACTGAGGCATCTGGGGGCTGTGAGCTTTCAAATGACACCATGGAAGTGCTTCCCCGGGATCACAGTGAAACCACCACCTGGGACTCTGTGGGAATGCAGCTGCTATGGCAGGTGCCAGCCTGTCTGGAGGGGCGGGAATGGTGGGAGATTTTGGAGTAAGATAAGACCCTTTGTGTATAATAGGTGTGTGTGTTTCCTAATAAAATCAGTTTCACCTGAATGCTAGTCTGTCTAGTTATTTGGGTGGGGATTGCTATAATCCCTTTCTTAGCTACACAGCTGCCTGTTGTCAGGTATAGGAAGGACCCTCTGGCAGAGCTACCCAGTCAGGATAGCCAGAGTCTGTCACAGGGTGGGATCCTGAATACTGGTGCTGTCTGGTATCAGGGTGGGCTTCTGGCTGTAATCACTTGGCAGTTACACAGCTGCAGTCGGCAGGAAGGAAGCAGGACCCTTTTGTCAGAGCTACCCAGTAAGGTTAGCCGGGGTATCCGTCACATTGGTGGCAGAGGTGGGATCTGCTTCTTCCACACGGTTCCTGCTGACAGAGGAAAAGTGCCACAGTAGCTGGTAACCATGGAAGCCGAGTTCCAATGGAGAATGCAAGAGGTGCTGGCCCTGATGGACGATCCTGATTTGGAACAGGATGTTCTGGAAGAAGGAACATGGTCTGCTGGGACCTCTGGTGGGAGAATCTTCAACAGGAGCAGGACTGTGATGGGAAGGTCTTCCCCACTAACAAGGAAAGGTACTGGCTCCAGCTGAATTCACGGGAGTATGTCTTCCTAGGAAAGCAGCCCAGGAGGGAATGGTTGTCTGCATTGGATGGACTGGTCCAGGAAGAGATGGAGGTAGAGGATGGGTATCAGGCACTGCGGTGGTATGCTGCCCAGGTTTGCCCGGAGATGGAGACAGATGCTCCTACAGAGGGCTTTGGCTATGGTGGCCCTTGATTATTATTTGAAAAAATGGCAAATGACCCAGACTTTGGGAGTGAGACAAACCAGAGACTGGAGGACATTTGTGAGTACCAAGAGAGACTGCTGGATCTCTTGGGGGTACCCTGGCTATGGGCTGATCTGGAGTACCTAGCTGCCCACGAATGGACACTAGAAAAGGAATTTCAAGAGGCTGCTAAATCTCTTTCAGCAGTATGCCACAGATTCTGCACAGAGCTGTGGTGCAGCTGTCTGGGAATCCTGGTGGTTGGCCTCTGAGGAGTGGCAACAAGGAATAAGTGACAAAGAGCTGATATATACAGATCAGCAGCCTGGCCCCGAGCTTATGGTCTTGGACCAGGGAGTGACCCCAGCAGAGAGACGGCAGTCGGTTTCTCTACCCAGCAGCAGAGCCGTCACCCTGGAGCAGAGGTAGTCATCCTCCCTCCCCTTAAACAGAACCCCTTCCTGGGAGAGGAGACAGTCGGTCTCTCTCCCCAGTGGCAGAGTGAGGTGCAGGGATAGACGGCAGTTGGTTTCTCTCCCCAGTGGAAGAGCCATCTCCCGGGAGCTGAGGTAGTCGTCCTCCCTCCCCTTCAACAGAACCCCTTCCTGGGAGAGGAGACAGTCGGTTTCCCTCCCCAGTGGCAGAGCCAGGTACCGGGAGAGACAACTTTTGGTTTCTCTCCCCAGTGGTAGAGCCGTTCCCAGGGAGCGGAGGTGGTCATCCTCCCTCCCAAGCAACAGAAACCCTTCCTGGGAGAGGAGATAATTGGTCTCTCTCTCCAGCGGCAGAGCCAGGTCCAGGGAGAGGAGACGGTCGGTCTCTCCCCCCAGTGGCAGAGCCATCCCCAGGGAGCAGAGATAGTTGTCCTCCCTCCCCAGCAACAGAACCCCTTCCTGGGAGAGGAGACAGTCAGTCTCTTTCCTCAGCGGCAGATCCAGATGCAGGGAGAGACAGCAGTTGGTTTCTCTCCACAGAGGCAAAGCTATCACCCAGGAGTGGAGGTAGTCGTCCTCCCTCCCTGTCAACTGAACCCCTTCCTGGGAGAGGAGACAGTCAGTCTCTCTCCCCAGTGACAGAGCCAGGCACAGGGAGACACGGCAGTCATGCTCCCTCCCCAGCAACAGAACCCCTTTCCCGGGAGAGGAGACAGTCATTCTCTCTCCCCAGTGGCAGAGCCATCCCCCGGGAGCTGAGGTAGTGGTCCTCCCTCCCCCTCAACCGAACCCCTTCCAGGGAGAGGAGGTGGCAGACTTCTCTCCCCAGCGGCAGAACCCATACCCAGGAGCGGAGACAGCCAGTCTCCCTCCCCAGTGGCAGCACAGTTTCCCATGGAGCGCAGGTAGTCGACCTCCCTTCTCAGCGGTAGATCTCCTAATCGGAAAAAAAGAGACAGCCGGTCTCTCCTCTCAGTACCTTGGCAGGGTCTCTACCCTTTTCCCGCCCAGGAGGATTTCCCACAGGGGGCAGGCATGGCATTGGGCCAGGGGGATACCCGCCCATACAGCTGGTGCCACAAGTATGGGCACCTGAGTTTTGCCTGCTCCACCAAGGAGCAACCTCCACCTTCAGTCTGGGGTGGGAATACAGCCGGTAAACCTGCAACGGCTTTGTTTGTGGGTGGGTCGGCAGGTAATCAGCAGAGTGTCACAGAGAGAGACAGTGTGACCAGGAGGCTTCAGGACACTGGGGCTGGTAGCTTAGTACGCCCTGAAATTTAATAGGGTTATATAGATAAGGCGCTAAGACAGCAATAAGTGTTAAAACCAGGGGATTTGTATGAATAACCTACAATTGGCACAGTGTTGCCTATAACAACAAAATAAATAAAAATGGTGTATATAAATGAACCCAATAGGGGGACAATATGTAAAAGGATATTAAAAATGAGGGATACAAAAACCTTTTTTATGCTATCACTTTATATTCTTAATAAGCTTGAATCAGCTAGTTAGTTAGTGCGCCCTGAAGTTGCAGAGGATATTATCCCGGCAGAGACTGTGGCTAATCAAGAAGTTGGCAGGGAGTGCCCTGTGGTGACTGCGGCATATGTGCCCCTGGATGGGGGTGAGGAGAGAAATTTGCAGGAGGTAGGGATCTCTGAGGATGTCCCTGTTAATGTGTTGCTGGGGAAAGATTTGGGCCAGATGCAGTGTGGATATATCCCTGAACACAACATCTGCCCACGGGGAGGGCTAAAGGAGAGCCTAACAAAACCTGAGGTACTGTTAAGAACTGTTGGGGACAATGTGAACAATAATTGCCAGGAGGAAAAGCAGGGGGTAGATAACTTATCAAACCTAGGTGAAGCCACAATGTTGTCCCACAATCTGAATGTACCTACTTTGAAATGTAGTCCTCATGTGTGCCAGATGCCAGTCCCTAGGGAATGGGAGCTGAATAAAGGGCTTGGGGTGACCTTAGTACTGACAGCTACTGAAGTAAAAGGTTTTAACTCACCCAACAGGGAGGATTTTCCAATGGGGGCAATAGAGATTACAGTCCCCACCTGGGAACTCCAGGAATGCTGGGCAGTCTGCCCAGGTCCCCAACCTTGGGCTGTCGCAACCCCAGCTGCCCCGCCTTCTCTCTGACAGCTGAAGCCTTTTCTGGGAGGGCCAGGAGGCCCCTCTATGATTGTGACTGGGACTTGTGGGTGGGCAAATGTTCTGGAGTCGGCATTGAAAGCCTGCTTTGGGGCTGTGCATTGTGTACCTATCCCTGTGCCAAGGGCGCGGGGGATACAGGCTAGCTGGGAGTCCCAAGGATGCCCCAAGCCCAGGAGGGATGGAATGACCCCTCCCAACATCCGACAAGTAGAGGGCCACCGCCGGATAGTCCCAAGCTGACCCGTTGGGGGTCTAGTTGGGTCTGCCGGACTGGAAGGGGGGGTATGTCACAGATACCAGACCAGCAAGGCTACCCCCACCCCCTACTGCCTGGCTGACTTCTTTCTACATCAGATTTGGCCATTTGAGGGCTTACGGGATCTCCCAGATTTATGATATCTGCTGTTTTTACTATGTGAACTTTGTCAGAGAAGAGCTGCTCTCTGACCGGGAAAACCCTTCTAGGCTGGCTGGGCTCCTGGAACTGCCGACCGGCCACACTGCAACGGATACCCACCTAACCCCCTCTCAGGGTGCCGGGCTCCTGGAACTCCTGGTTGGCCCCATCATGCCAGACACCCGCTAGCTTTACCCCTGGTTATTCCAGCGGCCCTTTTCCCTTAGAGCTCTGCTCATTTGGGGAATGGTAGCCCCTAGGGAGGATAAGAGGTGGGGGAATTGCCAGAGGGGAGCTCCTTTTGGAACCGGGGGTTTTGGACACCCCAAATCCCCTATATTTACCGGGCTGTAACTCTGGTCCCCAGTAACGAATCACGCCACTTTTTGGACTGAGGCATCTGGGGAGCCACCACTCCCCCAGGATCACCCTGAAACCACCACCTCTGGGTCCTTGGACTCTGTGGCACTGTGACTGCTATGGCAGGCGCCAGCCTATCTGGAGGGGCGGGAATGGAGGAAGATTTTGGAGTAAGTTAAGACCCTTTGTTTGTGTATTAAAGGAGTGTGTTTCCTAATAAAATCAGTTTTTGTTTCACCTGAATGCAAGTCTGTCTAATTATTTGGGTGGGGATTGCTATAATCCCGTTCTTAGCTACATAGCTGCCTGTTGTCAGGTATAGGAAGGACCTTCTGGCAGAGCTACCCAGTCAGGGTAGCTGGAGTCTGTCACAGGGTGGGATCCTGAATACTGGTGCTGTCTGGTATCAGGGTGGGCTACAGGCTGTAATCACTTGGCGGCTACACAGCTGCAGTCGGCAGGGAGGAAGCAGGACCCTTTTGGCAGAGCTACCCAGTCGGGGTAGCCAGGGTATCCATCACACTAACATATTAACAAAAAATAAATAATTTTTTAAACCATTAATTTGAAAATCACATAAAGGCTGTAATTACATGGTATATAACTGTCACCTGTATGTGGGATTACATGGTATATAACTCTCACCTGTATGTGACATTACATTGTATATAACTGTCACCTGTATGTGAGATTACATGGTATATAATTGTCACCTGTATGTGAGATTACATGGTATGTAACTGTCACCTGTATGTGAGATTACATGGTATATAACTGTCACCTGTATGTGAGATTACATGGTATCTAACTGTCACCTGTATGTAAGATTACATGGTATATAACGGTCATCTGTATGTGAGATTACATGGTATATAACTGTCATCTGTATGTGAGATTACATGGTATATAACTGTCATCTGTATGTGAGATTACACGGTATATAACTGTTATCTGTATGTGAGATTACATGGTATATAACTGTCATCTGTATGTGAGATTACATGGGATATAACTGTCATCTGTATGTGAGATTATATGGTATATAACTGTCATCTGTATGTGAGATTACATGGTATATAACTGTCACCTGTATGTGAGATTACATGGTATATAACTGTCATCTGTATGTGAGATTACATGGTATATTACTGTCATCTGTATGTAGGATTACACGGTATATAACTGTAATCTGTATGTGTGATTACATGGTATATAATTGTCATCTGTATGTGAGATTACATGGTATATAACTGTCATCTGTATGTAGGATTACACGGTATATAACTGTAATCTGTATGTGTGATTACATGTTATATAACTGTCATCTGTATGTGAGATTACATGGTATATAACTGTCACCTGTATGTGAGATTACATGGTATATAACTGTCATCTGTATGTGAGATTACACAGTATACAACTGTCATCTGTATGTGAGATTACATGGTATATAACTGTCACCTGTATGTGAGATTACATGGTATATAACTGTCATTTGTATGTGAGATTACATGGTATATAACTGTCATCTGTATGTGAGATTACATGGTATATAACTGTCACCTGTATGTGAGATTACATGGTATATAACTGTCACCTGTATGTGAGATTACATGGTATATAACTTTCACCTGTATGTGAGATTACATGGTATATAACTGTCATTTGTATGTGAGATTACACGGTATATAACTGTTATCTGTATGTGAGATTACATGGTATATAACTGTCATCTGTATGTGAGATTACATGGTATATAACTGTCACCTGTATATGTGATTACATGGTATATAACTGTCACCTGTATGTGAGATTACATGGTATATAACTGTCACCTGTATGTGGGATTACATAGTATATAACTGTCACCTGTATGTGAGATTGCATGGTATAAAACTGTCATCTGTATGTGAGATTACATGGTATATAACTGTCACCTGTATGTGGGATTACATGGTATATAACTGTCACCTGTATGTGAGATTACATAGTATATAACTGTCACCTGTATGTGAGATTACATGGTATATAACTGTCACCTGTATGTGACATTACATTGTATATAACTGTCACCTGTATGTGAGATTACATGGTATATAATTGTCACCTGTATGTGAGATTACATGGTATGTAACTGTCACCTGTATGTGAGATTACATGGTATATAACTGTCACCTGTATGTGAGATTACATGGTATCTAACTGTCACCTGTATGTAAGATTACATGGTATATAACGGTCATCTGTATGTGAGATTACATGGTATATAACTGTCATCTGTATGTGAGATTACATGGTATATAACTGTCATCTGTATGTGAGATTACACGGTATATAACTGTTATCTGTATGTGAGATTACATGGTATATAACTGTCATCTGTATGTGAGATTACATGGGATATAACTGTCATCTGTATGTGAGATTATATGGTATATAACTGTCATCTGTATGTGAGATTACATGGTATATAACTGTCACCTGTATGTGAGATTACATGGTATATAACTGTCATCTGTATGTGAGATTACATGGTATATTACTGTCATCTGTATGTAGGATTACACGGTATATAACTGTAATCTGTATGTGTGATTACATGGTATATAATTGTCATCTGTATGTGAGATTACATGGTATATAACTGTCATCTGTATGTAGGATTACACGGTATATAACTGTAATCTGTATGTGTGATTACATGTTATATAACTGTCATCTGTATGTGAGATTACATGGTATATAACTGTCACCTGTATGTGAGATTACATGGTATATAACTGTCATCTGTATGTGAGATTACACAGTATATAACTGTCATCTGTATGTGAGATTACATGGTATATAACTGTCACCTGTATGTGAGATTACATGGTATATAACTGTCATTTGTATGTGAGATTACATGGTATATAACTGTCATCTGTATGTGAGATTACATGGTATATAACTGTCACATGTATGTGAGATTACATGGTATATAACTGTCACCTGTATGTGAGATTACATGGTATATAACTGTCACATGTATGTGAGATTACATGGTATATAACTGTCACCTGTATGTGAGATTACATGGTATATAACTGTCACCTGTATGTGAGATTACATGGTATATAACTGTCACCTGTATGTGAGATTACATGGTATATAACTTTCACCTGTATGTGAGATTACATAGTATATAACTGTCACCTGTATGTGAGATTACATGGTATATAACTGTCACCTGTATGTGACATTACATTGTATATAACTGTCACCTGTATGTGAGATTACATGGTATATAATTGTCACCTGTATGTGAGATTACATGGTATGTAACTGTCACCTGTATGTGAGATTACATGGTATATAACTGTCACCTGTATGTGAGATTACATGGTATCTAACTGTCACCTGTATGTAAGATTACATGGTATATAACGGTCATCTGTATGTGAGATTACATGGTATATAACTGTCATCTGTATGTGAGATTACATGGTATATAACTGTCATCTGTATGTGAGATTACACGGTATATAACTGTTATCTGTATGTGAGATTACATGGTATATAACTGTCATCTGTATGTGAGATTACATGGTATATAACTGTCACCTGTATGTGAGATTACATGATATATAACTGTCATCTGTATGTGAGATTACACAGTATATAACTGTCATCTGTATGTGAGATTACATGGTATATAACTGTCACCTGTATGTGAGATTACATGGTATATAACTGTCATTTGTATGTGAGATTACATGGTATATAACTGTCATCTGTATGTGAGATTACATGGTATATAACTGTCACATGTATGTGAGATTACATGGTATATAACTGTCACCTGTATGTGAGATTACATGGTATATAACTGTCACATGTATGTGAGATTACATGGTATATAACTGTCATTTGTATGTGAGATTACACGGTATATAACTGTTATCTGTATGTGAGATTACATGGTATATAACTGTCATCTGTATGTGAGATTACATGGTATATAACTGTCACCTGTATATGTGATTACATGGTATATAACTGTCACCTGTATGTGAGATTACATGGCATATAACTGTCACCTGTATGTGGGATTACATAGTATATAACTGTCACCTGTATGTGAGATTGCATGGTATAAAACTGTCATCTGTATGTGAGATTACATGGTATATAACTGTCACCTGTATGTGGGATTACATGGTATATAACTGTCACCTGTATGTGAGATTACATAGTATATAACTGTCACCTGTATGTGAGATTACATGGTATATAACTGTCACCTGTATGTGAGATTACATGATATATAACTGTCATCTGTATGTGAGATTACATGGTATATAACTGTCACCTGTATGTAAGATTACATGGTATATAACTGTCACCTGTATGTGAGATTACATGGTATATATAACTGTCATCTGTATGTAGGATTACACAGTATATAACTGTAATCTGTATGTGAGATTACATGGTATATAACTGTCATCTGTATGTGAGATTACATGGTATATAACTGTCATCTGTATGTGAGATTACATGGTATATAACTGTCACCTGTATGTGAGATTACTTGGTATATAACTGTCACCTGTATGTGAGATTACATGGTATATAACTGTCACCTGTATGTGAGATTACATGGTATATAAATGTCATCTGTGTGTGAGATTACATGGTATATAACTGTCATCTGTATGTGGGATTACATAGTATATAACTGTCACCTGTATGTGAGATTACATGGTGTATAACTGTCACCTGTATGTGCGATTACATGGTATATAACTGTCACCTGTATGTGAGATTATATGGTATATAACTGTCACCTGTATATGAGATTACACAGTATATAACTGTCACCTGTATGTGAGATTACATGGTATATAACTGTCATCTGTATGTGAGATTACATTGTAAATAACTGTCACCTGTATGTGAGATTACATGGTATATAACTGTCATCTGTATGTGAGATTACACAGTATATAACTGTCACCTGTATGTGAGATTACATGGTATATAACTGTCATCTGTATGTGGGATTACATGGTATATAACTGTCACCTGTATGTGAGATTACATAGTATATAACCGTCACCTGTATGTGAGATTACATGGTATATAACTGTCACCTGTATGTGAGATTACACGGTATATAACTGTCATCTGTATTTGAGATTACACAATATATAACTGTCATCTGTATGTGAGATTACATGGTATATAACTGTCACATGTATGTGAGATTACTTGGTATATAAGTGTCATCTGTATATGAGATTACATGGTATATAACTGTCACCTGTATGTGAGATTACACGGTATATAACTGTCATCTGTATGTGAGATTACATGGTATAAAACTGTCATCTGTATGTGAGATTACATGGTATATACCTGTCACATGTATGTGAGATTACATAGTATATAACTGTCAACAGTATGTGAGATTACATGGTATATAAATGTCACCTGTATGTGAGATTACATAGTATATAACTGTCATCTGTATGTGAGATTACATGGTATATAAATGTCACCTGTATGTGAGATTACATTGTATATAACAGTCATCTGTATGTGAGATTACATGGTATATAACTGTCACCTGTATGTGAGATTACATGGTATATAACTGTCACCTGTATGTGAGATTACACGGTATATAACTGTCATCTGTATGTGAGATTACACAATATATAACTGTCATCTGTATGTGAGATTACATGGTATATAACTGTCACCTGTATGTGAGATTACTTGGTATATAAGTGTCATCTGTATATGAGATTACATGGTATATAACTGTCACCTGTATGTGAGATTACACGGTATATAACTGTCATCTGTATGTGAGATTACATGGTATAAAACTGTCATCTGTATGTGAGATTACATGGTATATACCTGTCACATGTATGTGAGATTACATAGTATATAACTGTCAACAGTATGTGAGATTACATGGTATATAAATGTCACCTGTATGTGAGATTACATGGTATATAACTGTCACCTGTATGTGAGATTACATGGTATATAACTGTCATCTTTATGTGAGATTACATGGTATATAACTGTCACCTGTATGTGAGATTACATGGTATATAACTGTCACCTGTATGTGAGATTACATGGTATATAACTGTCATCTGTATGTGAGATTACATGGTATATAACTGTCACCTGTATGTGAGATTACATGGTATATAACTGTCACCTGTATGTGGGATTACAGGGTAAATAACTGTCACCTGTATGTGAGATTACATGGTATATAACTGTCATCTGTATGTGAGATTACATGGTATATAACTGTCACCTGTATGTCAGATTACATGGTATATTACTGTCACCTGTATGTGATATTACATGGTAAATAACTGTCATATGTTTGTGAAATTACATTGTATATAACCGTCATCTGTATGTGAGATTACATGGTATATAACTGTCACCTGTATGCGAGATTACACGGTATATAACTGTCATCTGTATGTGAGATTACATGGTATAAAACTGTCATCTGTATGTGAGATTACATGGTATATACCTGTCACATGTATGTGAGATTACATAGTATATAACTGTCAACAGTATGTGAGATTACATGGTATATAAATGTCACCTGTATGTGAGATTACATAGTATATAACTGTCATCTGTATGTGAGATTACATGGTATATAAATGTCACCTGTATGTGAGATTACATTGTATATAACAGTCATCTGTATGTGAGATTACATGGTATATAACTGTCACCTGTATGTGAGATTACATGGTATATAACTGTCATCTTTATGTGAGATTACATGGTATATAACTGTCACCTGTATGTGAGATTACATGGTATATAACTGTCACCTGTATGTGAGATTACATGGTGTATATAACTGTCATCTGTATGTGAGATTACATGGTATATAACTGTCACCTGTATGTGAGATTACATGGTATATAACTGTCACCTGTATGTGGGATTACAGGGTAAATAACTGTCACCTGTATGTGAGATTACATGGTATATAACTGTCATCTGTATGTGAGATTACATGGTATATAACTGTCACCTGTATGTCAGATTACATGGTATATTACTGTCACCTGTATGTGATATTACATGGTAAATAACTGTCATATGTTTGTGAAATTACATTGTATATAACCGTCATCTGTATGTGAGATTACATGGTATATAACTGTCACCTGTATGTGAGATTACATGGTATATAACTGTCATCTGTATGTGAGATTACATGGTATATAACTGTCACCTGTATGTGAGATTACATGGTATATAACTGTCACCTGTATGTGAGATTACATGGTATATAACTGTCACCTGTATGTGGGATTACAGGGTAAATAACTGTCACCTGTATGTGAGATTACATGGTATATAACTGTCATCTGTATGTGAGATTACATGGTATATAACTGTCACCTGTATGTCAGATTACATGGTATATTACTGTCACCCTGTATGTGATATTACATGGTAAATAACTGTCATATGTTTGTGAAATTACATTGTATATAACCGTCATCTGTATGTGAGATTACATGGTATATAACTGTCACCTGTATGTGAGATTACATGGTATATAACTGTCATCTGTATGTGAGATTACATGGTATATAACTGTCACCTGTATGTGAGATTACATGGTATATAACTGTCACCTGTATGTGGGATTACAGGGTAAATAACTGTCACCTGTATGTGAGATTACATGGCATATAACTGTCATCTGTATGTGAGATTACATGGTATATAACTGTCACCTGTATGTCAGATTACATGGTATATTACTGTCACCTGTATGTGATATTACATGGTAAATAACTGTCATATGTTTGTGAAATTACATTGTATATAACCGTCATCTGTATGTGAGATTACATGGTATATAACTGTCACCTGTATGTGAGATTACATGGTATATAACTGTCACCTGTATGTGAGATTACATGGTATATAACTGTCATCTGTATGTGAGATTACATGGTATATAACTGTCATATGTATGTGAGATTACATGGTATATAACTGTCATATGTATGTGATATTACATGTTATATAACTGTCATCTGTATGTGAGATTACATGGTATATAACTGTCATATGTATGTGAGATTACATGGTATATAACTGTCACCTGTATGTGAGATTACATGGTATATAACCGTCACCTGTATGTGAGATTACATGGTATATAACAGTCACCTGTATGTGTCATTACATGGTATATAACTGTCATCTGTATGCGAGATTACATGGTATATAACTGTCACCTGTATGTGAGATTACATGGTATATAACTGTCACCTGTATGTGAGATTACATGGTATATAACTGTCACATGTATGTGAGATTACATGGTATATAACTGTCACCTGTATGTGAGATTACATGGTATATAACTGTCACATGTATGTGAGATTACATGGTATATAACTGTCACATGTATGTGAGATTACATGGTATATAACTGTCACCTGTATGTGAGATTACATGGTATATAACTGTCACCTGTATGTGAGATTACATGGTATATAATTGTCACCTGTGTATGAGATTACATGGTATATAACTGTCATCTGTATGTTGGATTCTTGTTTTTAATTGTGCTTTTTATTATTTCTTTTCACTAGAATACCCTTCTGTGCTGATGAGCAAATATTTTCCATAGTATAACTATAAAGTGTAGGTATAAATATAAATGTATGAGGGATAATTGTGCAACATAAAGCAGCGTAGGTTTATGCATTAACTCATGTATATAACTGTAGCAAGGTTCACTGCTCATATTGTTCTAATTTATAAAGCAGCCATGGACTTTAAGTTGATGTGCAAGATACAGACTTATTGCAGAATGTGTGACGCTTCTTCACCACCGGTTATATGTCGCTTTGTCCTTACGGTTGCGTCATGTATCGTAATGAAATGCAAAGCTTTTATCTGGAATCTTATCATCAGAGACATATACAGTATGAGCTGTCTGCTTTAATCATTCACCATCAAGTATCACATTATAGCTCTACAACAACAAATAAGTCATTTTAAAGAGATCTTTAAACTCAGGATATTTCTGTGTGGCATAGGAAAGAGCACTATTAACTAAGGGGACCAGATTTTCCACACCCACATTCGGGACACGTCAGACCCAAAAATAAGGACACTTGATAAATGGTGAAGAAGTGGTTAAAAAAACTATTGATTTATTTCTAGCTGTGAGCAGAAATTAGTGCTACTTATTTAGAGTATGCGCATGCACGGTGGGAATAGTGATTTCTCGTGCTAAATAAATAGCGCTCTTTTTAAGCCATCTCATGCTAAGTTAGTAGAGCAACATTCTGAAAGGCAAATTTGAGCGAATTTGTTAAACCTGAAAAATCACGGACAGACTTCTTACATTTGGGACTGTCATGGAAAAATGGGGACATCTGGTCAACTTATCATTTGGCATTTTAAAGGGACATTCTTATAAAAAAAAAGGATATGCTCTAATTAATTAGAATATGTTATTTTTTAAATACTGGCCCAGCTAACAATATCCTAGTTTCAATAAATTAATTCCTGAAACTAATATCTCACTGATAAAACTCGTCTTAAAAAAGTCGTAAAGATTTGGACCCGCCCATCATCAGAGCAGGGAGTTGCGGGTTCAGCTCCATTATAATCAATGAGCCCCGTTAATAGCGTAACAGCGAACTTTAAGTTTCACTGTAAGCTACAGGCATCACAAATCACAAAAACCCTTCGAACCATTAATACTCATACGAGCAAGAACAAAAACATAAATAAATTAAATAAAAAGGAAATAACCCCCCCCCCCCAATATAAAGCAGTGCACTTGTAATAACAAGACATTCGGGTTGTGTTGCTATAGAAAATCATATCAGCTAAGTCTAAACATTTTTTAAACAAATTAAAATCTTGTTTGCTGTGATTGTTTTTCAATAACCAAACTCCACCCACTATTCGCCTTATTTGGAGGAGCCAATCGGGGCTTTAGTCTGTAGAGAACAAGGCTTGCTGGGGTCATAATATTTAGTATAAAGTGCATCATTTTACAGTTGTTATCTGATAAAGCCTATTAGGGACAGATACAGTATGTAACGAGGTGAGCCTTGAGAAGTCAGCAAGGTGCATTTGAAGTTCTGAGAATTAGAAAATTCTCAATTTTCAGAGCTAAATTCCATGAAGGGGTCTATTTTCTTTGTTTTCTTGTTGTTTTGTTAAATAAGCAGGAAGGTAAGTTAAGGACTGTGGGGCCTATCTATCAAGCCCCGAATGGAGCTTGATGGCCCGTGTTTCTGGCGAGTCTTCAGACTCGCCAGAAACAGCAGTTATGAAGCAGCGGTCTAAAGACGATTGGGTTGATTGACACCTCCCTGCTGGCGGACGATTGGCCGCGAGTCAGCAGGGGGCAGCGTTGCACCAGCAGCTCTTGTGAGCTGCTGGTGCAATGCTGAATACAGAGAGCGTATTGCTCTCCGCATTCAGCGAGGTCTTGCGGACCTGATCCGCACTGTCGGATAAGGTCCGCAAGACCTTTTATAAATAGAGGCCTCTGCACGTGTCTGCACCACTATATGGCAGTAGGGATGGGCGAATGTGCTGAATTTGTTTGGTAGAACGAATAGTCCTGTGGACATTCATTTTGGACATTCGAATGTTGAATGAATGAAAATCCATTAAAATTCAGTAATCAAATGTTATTTCCGGTTTTCTAATGTTGCTTTCGTTTTCGAAGGTTCATAATTAGATCGAATGTCCACATTTAAAATTTCGAATGTAACATTTGATTTAACAAATACTATTCAGAAGCTCAATAGTTCATGGGGCAGGGGATGTAGTAAATTGATACATAATAGATACAAATATATCAATTTGAATGTTTCTATTTCAAATATCATATAATTAGAATATTACATTTATAGAGAGCGTTAGAAATACTATTACATTAAACCAATGTTAGAATGCTGTACAAACATTAGAAATCTGAAACGAATGAATGAATGTGTTAAAATTAGTTTCATTTTCAAATGTTGAAAAACATTCGCCCATCCCTATATAGCAGCAGTTTTGCGACGATGTTATACATTAGCAAGAGCACTAGATGGCAGCAGTTTTATAATAATGTTATACATTAGCAAGAACACTAGATGGCAGCAGTTTTATAACAATGTTAAACATTAGCAAGAGCACTAGATGGCAGCAGTTTTATAACAATGTTATACATTAGCAAGAGCACTAGATGGCAGCAGTTTTATAACAATGTTATACATTAGCAAGAGCACTAGATGGCAGCAGTTTTATAATAATGTTATACATTAGCAAGAACACTAGATGGCAGCAGTTATATAACAATGTTATACATTAGCAAGAGCACTAGATGGCAGCAGTTTTATAATAATGTTATACATTAGCAGGAGCACTAGATTGCAGCAGTTTTATAATAATGTTATACATTAGCAAGAACACTAGATGGCAGCAGTTTTATAATAATGTTATACATTAGCAAGAGCACTAGATGGCAGCAGTTTTATAATAATGTTATACATTAGCAAGAACATTAGATGGCAGCAGTTATATAACAATGTTATACATTAGCAAGAGCACTAGATGGCAGCAGTTTTATAATAATGTTATACATTAGCAGGAGCACTAGATGGCAGCAGTTTTATAATAATGTTATACATTAGCAAGAACACTAGATGGCAGCAGTTTTATAATAATGTTATACATTAGCAAGAGCACTAGATGGCAGCAGTTTTATAATAATGTTATACATTAGCAAGAGCACTAGATGGCAGCAGTTATATAAGAATGTTATACATTAGCAAGAGCACTAGATGGCAGCAGTTATATAACAATGTTATACATTAGCAAGAGCACTAGATGGCAGCAGTTTTATAACAATGTTATACATTAGCAAGAGCACTAGATGGCAGCGTTTTATAACAATGTTATACATTAGCAAGAGCACTAGATGGCAGCAGTTTTATAACAATGTTAAACATTAGCAAGAGCACTAGATGGCAGAAGTTTTATTATAATGTTATACATTAGCCAGAGCACTAGATGGCAGCAGTTTTATAATAATGTTATACATTAGCAAGAGCACTATATGGCAGCAGTTTTATAACAATGTTATACATTAGCAAGAGCACTAGATGTCAGCAGTTTTATAATAATGTTATACATTAGCAGGAGCACTAGATGGCAGCAGTTTTATAACAATGTTATACATTAGCAAGAGCACTATATGGCAGCAGTTTTATAACAATGTTATACATTAGCAAGAGCACTAGATGTCAGCAGTTTTATAATAATGTTATACATTAGCAAGAGCACTAGATGGCAGCAGTTTTATAATAATGTTATACATTAGCAAGAGCACTAGATGGCATCAGTTTTATAATAATGTTATACATTAGCAAGAGCACTAGATGGCAGCAGTTTTATAATAATGTTATACATTAGCAGGAGCACTAGATGGCATCAGTTTTATAACAATGTTATACATTAGCAAGAGCACTAGATGGCAGCAGTTTTATAACAATGTTATACATTAGCAAGAGCACTAGATGGCAGCAGTAATATAAGAATGTTATACATTAGCAAGAGCACTAGATGGCAGCAGTAATATAAGAATGTTATACATTAGCAAGAGCACTAGATGGCAGCAGTTTTATAGCAATGTTATACATTAGCAAGAGCACTAGATGGCAGCGTTTTATAACAATGCTATACATTAGCAAGAGCACTAGATGGCAGCAGTTTTATAACAATGTTATACATTAGCAAGAGCACTAGATGGCAGCAGTTTTATAATAATGTTATACATTAGCAAGAGCACTAGATGGCAGTACTATTTCCTGTCATGTAATGCTGTAGACACATGCACGCTACCTATCTAGATATCTCTTCAACAAAGAATA
>NC_069506.1:24454494-24619494 GCF_027579735.1 Bombina bombina | reverse complement strand
AGTGTACAATGTCCCTTTAAGATTGCAGGCGGACAAGTTATCAAGCAGAGATTCTGTCTGCCTACAATTGCCACTTGGGAAGCAGCATTGTGTTGTGCAATCTCCTCCACCTGATCTTGTGCAGCCAATGGCATGAAAGCAGGGTATGTCAAATATCACCCCAAACAAGGTATTGTCGGGTGTATTAGCAGTTTCTGCTTCTTAAATTAGTGGTTGCCAGTGTAGTGTCGAAATCTGCGACCCAACGGAATGAGCGACCGTGACGTCACCACATTCCTCAGCGCACACGTAACTGGTTGACCACCAATCACCTGCTAGAGACACCTCCTTTGTCACGGTCGCACATTTTGCCGGCTCTAAGTTGCTTTAGGAGAATAAAAGAGCACAATGCAATAGTGGAGCTCCTTTGCTTGTATAATTTCCCCACCAGGATCAATGTGAGCACTCAGATGCCTTCAATGCGCAAGTCACTTAGTGATAGTAGTGCGAGTCAGGCGAGCCGATGGAATGTGCGACCGTGATGAAGGAGGTGTCTCTAGCAGGTGATTGGTGGTCAACCAGTCACGTATGCGCTGAGGAATGTGGTGACATCACGGTCGCACAGTCCGTCGGGTCGCAGATTTCGACACTACACCGGGTCACTCCTGCTGCTGCACCATAAAACCTCAAGAGCTGTGAATGCAGCTTAATAAATATTCCCTTTATGTTGCTTAGTGCAGAGAATACAGACTATGATTTGTCAGGAATGATTAAATGCAAGCAAATTTACCTAAAGAAAGTGATCTAATCTAATTTGAGTACAAACAATTCGGGATTTTAATGTTTTGCTTTAAAGGGACGGTAAACACCTTGTAATTACAACATATTTCTATAGAATAACATATCAGCTAAGTCTTAATATTTGTAAAATAAATTAACATCTTGTTTGCTGCAATTGTTTTTAATAGCCAAACCCACCACTTGCCATTTGGAGGAACCAATCTGGTCTTCAGTCTGTAGCTCACAGGAATAGCCATATTGTTTTGCAGTTTGTATCTGTTAAAGACAGTTAGGGAAAGATGAGTAGCAGGGTAAGCCTTGTGAAGTCTGCAGGGTGTTTTTTCATTTCTCAGATATAGAAAAAACACTAAACTACATGAAAAGATTGCAAAATAAATCATGAAAGTATATTGCAAAGCTTTTTGTCTGCTTATAAGTAAACTATGGATAATGCTGATAACAAATTCACTGCACTTGACATTTAATCGGTTTACAGTTTAAATCATACTAAAACTATGTAGGGGATCGTTTTAACACTACATCTGAACACATCATATAGACATATCCTTTATGGAATATTGAATTGTTTGGAACATTATAATTTGAGATATATATATATATATATATATATATATATATATATGTCACATTTATTTCACATTTATCTTTATACATGTAGGGGAGGTACTATCTGTTGTCTGTTAGATAATATGATTTACATATTTATGATAAAATATATAATAATATTTGTATTTTTACTGTTTTTAAGGAGGCAAATAAAAACAATGTTAAGAGTACAGTATTGCTTGTGTAACCTGTATACAAATACAATTTTGGAAAGCAATATAGTGAGAAAAAAAATATATGAAGTAAATTGCAGAGGCCATTAGAGGGCAGTAAAATGATGTGCAATCTGTATTTATTAGAAGTAGACTTGTGCATTGTTTAGTTACACATGCAAATTCCTAACGAAAAAACGATATTCGTTTAGTTTTTATTAAACAAATATCTGAACAAATGCTCGAACTAATTTAAAGAAAATGAAGAAATACTGACAAATGTCATCAGTATTTATTAGTTTCCCTTAAATTAGCTGAAAAGTAAAATACTTACTTTCCGACCCTTCTTCACAGAGCCCAGGGCTAATAGGAAGTTTAGTGTAGCGGATCGCATAGCCTACATTAAAGGAAAACTTCCTTTAACATATTCCCTAGGATCCACCACTCTAACCTCCTATTAGCCCTGGGCTCTGTGAAGAAGGGTCGGAAATAGCGCGGCTCCCCCCAGCGAGCTAGAGGTAAGTATACATCTTCAGGCGATACTTTTTTTCACCTGCAGTAAAGGAATATTTACATTTGTTTAATGAAAATGAATGTAAATGTTCCCTGAATATTCAGTATTAGTTTTATTTTAAATGAAACAAGTACCAAATAGTGCAGCAAACTAATTTTTCTGAATATTTGTTACAAAAGATTTGTCGAAACTAATTTTTTGCTACTAGAATTAGTTTGTTGTATATACTTAATATCAGGAGGTGGCAGTGTAGTAACAGTTTAATAATACATTTGTATATATATATGTACAGTATGTATGTACACTAGGATAGTTTAATTGTTGTTGTTGTTTGTTTTTTTGCATAATAATCGTGTATTGTCACAAGCCCCCTGAATATCACTAGCTATTATGCCTGTTGGTGTCATTACATTAGTAGTTTTAATATTATATATTTATTTATATATTTTTATATATATATATATATATATATATATATTTATATATTTATATATAGTATCAGAACAAATCGCACTCCAGACTTCCAGTGTCAGCAACCTAGGGTGCAGCAAAAGGTATAAATAGTCAGCAGAAGAAGCACACTCCAATAGGCATTTTTTCAATTAGTCACTGTTTTATTGTGAACGTTTTCGCACCAACCGGTCCGTCCTCAGACAAATTTGGCTTAGGACAGACCGGTTGGTCTGAAAGCGTTCACAATAAAACAGTGACTAATTAAAAAAATGCCTATTGGAGTGCGCTTCATCTGCTGACTTTATATACAGTATATATATATATATATATATATATATATATATATATATATATATATATATATATATATATATATATATATTAATATAGTGTACAAATAAAGAATTTAATATTTTAAATTCCTTTAAACAAATATTAGTCACCCCCAAAAATATTTTAGTAAATCAACATTAAGAAATAATAATTATATGGTTAATACAAGCTGGTCTCCTTAGTGATCAGCACTAACTGATTTATACCAACTTCAGCATATTCCAAATGAATGAATGAAATTAGTTAGAAGTAGCTCAGTGTTGTGCATAAACTTGATTGTAAATATTATTTTATGTTAAATGGACAGGAAACCCCAAAATGTTCTTTCATAATTCAACTTTCCAATTTACTTCTATTATCAAATTTGCTTTGTTCTCTTGTTATCCTTTGCTGAAGGAACATCATTGCACTACTGCAGTTAGCTGAACACATCTAGTTAGCCAATCACAAGAGACAAATGTATGCAGGCAACAATCAGCAGGTAGCTCCCACTAGAGTAGGGTATGTACATTTTTTTCAACAATGAATACCAAGAGAACAAAGCACATTTTAACACGTTTAATTTTGACTTTCCGATTCCTTTAAATATTTTATTATAAAATATTTTTAGTAAAACAGCTTTGTAATATACTTTTTTTTTTTACTTTCTTTCTTACTTTATTTATTTTCAGCATTTTCATGTAATATAGCTATAGGAACTGTGAATTTTGTAATTCACAGTTTGGAAATGCACCCTACTGACTTTTCAAGATGAACTTGCTACATATCTGTCCCTTATTGACTTCAGCAGATGCAAAACAATGCATTTTATACAAACAACGAACTTGGCTTGGCTAGCATTGTATTCTGCAGAAGATTGCTCCTCCAAATAAGGAAACTGATGGACGCTTGGCTATTTAAAAACAATTGCAGCAAACAAAATGTTAATTTATTCTAAAAATGTTTAGATGTGGCCAATACACAAGACAAAAAATATATCTCAATTTAAAGGGACACTGAGCTCAATTTTTTTCTTTTTTGATTCAGATAGATCATGAAATTTTAAGCAACTTTCTAATTTACTCCTATTATAAAATGTTCTTTATTCTCTTGGTATCTTTATTTGAAATGCAAGAATGTAAGTTTAGATGCCGGCCCATTTTTGGTGAACAACCTAGATTGTCCTTGCTGATTGGTGGATAAATTCATCCACCAATCAAAAACTGCTGTCCAGAGTACTGAAACAAGAAAAAAAGCTTAGATGCCTTCTTTTTCATATAAAGATAGCAAGAGAATGATGAAAAATTGATAATAGGAGTAAATTAGAAAGTTGCTACTCTATCTGAATCACGAAAGAAAATTTTTGGGTTCAGTGTCCCTTTAATGTTTTTTTAACTTGATATACTGAATCTCATGTGAGAGTTTTAGGAAAGGGTCAATTCTTTAATGTGCCAGCTTTTTCTGTTGCAGGTTGGTAAATTCACATACTCACTGGAGTCAGTAAACAACTTGAAAAAACTGATGGAAGAAGATGGAAACGATGGCGCTCAAGTAGCCCATAAACTGTGCGATGATCACAGGCTCCCAGAGGAATTTTATCCAGTGTGTCAGGAAGTAGATGCTCCGGAGATCTTTATTAAATTGGGTATTGTTTTATTATTCTATTTAGGTGCACATCTTAAATTAACCACTTAGGGGCATAAAAGTGTAATAAGTAAAAAAAAAATTAGTACGTTATTAAAGGGATATTAAATATGTTTTGCTTTTGTGTAAAAATGGTGTGTTGTCCCCAGTGGTTCCCGCTAAGGCCAGATTTTGTGAGGGGCCCAGCAGTGAAATAGTTAAAGGGACACTAAACCCAAATGTTTTCTTTCATGATTCAGATATAGCAGCAATTTTAAGCAACTTTCTAATTTACTCCAATTATCAAATTTTCTTCGGTCTCTTGCTATCTTTAGTTAAAAAGCAGGAATTTAAAGCTTAGGAGCCAGCCCATTTTAGGTTCAGCACCCTGGATAGCGCTTGCTTATTGGTGGCTACATTTAGCAAACCAATAAGCAAGCATAACCCAGGTTCTGAACCAACTATGGGGCGGCTCTTAAAGGGACACTGAACCCAATTTTTTTCTTTTGTGATTCAGATAGAGCATGCAATTTAAAGCACTTTCTAGTTTACTCCTATTAGCAAATGTTCTTCATTCTCTTGGTATATTTATTTGAAAAGCAGGAATGTAAGTTTCGATGCCGGCCCATTTTTGGTGAAAAACCTGGGATGTTCTTGCTTATTGGTGGATAAATTCACCCACCAATAAACAAGTTTTGTCCATGGTCTAAACGAAAAAGTGTCTGGCTCCTTAGCTTAGATGCCTTATTTTTCAAATAAAGATAGCAAGAGAAACAAAGAAATAATGATAATAGGAGTAAATTAGAAAGTTGCTTACAATTGCTACTCTATCAGAATCCTTAAATAAAACATGTGGGTTTAGTGTCCCTTTAATTAGAGAACCAGACCCTGCAGTTGGCAAACGCTACACAATGCAGACCAGAAGGTGTGGTTACATTATTAACTGTTTCACTGCTGGCCCCACACTCCCTAGTAATCTCAAAAAGCATATTTTGTAACCAAGGCTTTCTTCAGGTTTGCAGCATTTAAAAAACAAACAAAAAAAAAAAACAAAAAACCTAGGCTGCAGAATTTGCTTTTTGGCCTCTGTACCGAGAGTGTGACAAGCACAAAAAGTGTTTAAAGTCATCAAAATCAAAATTAAAGTTTCATGGCTCAGATAAAACATTGTAATTGTAAGATGCTTTTCACTTTACCTCTCTTATCAAATTGTCTTCATTCTCTTGTTATCCTTTGTTTTAAAGCTTACCTAGGTATGCTCAGGAGCACCAATACACTACTGGGAGCTAGCTGCTGATTGGTGCCTACACACACACTTGTAATTGGCTCACAATATGCGTTCATTTAACTCCCAGTAGGGTATTGCTGCTCTCGAACTTACTTTAACTATGTGTTTAAGCAATTTGCAAGATTTAAACTTATAATTCTAATAAAAAAATATGCAATAATAAAATACTCAAATGTTTGCAATTGTATGTCCCTTTAAGGTCCTTTCATCCCTGAGAATTCTTAAAGGGCTGTGCGTGACCTTTTGTAAGGTTTCCCAATTCAAAATTTGCTAATTTCTAATCTGAAAACCCAACAATAACTCACTTACCGGCTTTTCAAATGCATCTGTTAGGAATTCAGCAATGTCCTTAGCAGTTGATTTTTATTCCAATGTCACCCAATGAGGGCCAGATTACCATAGGAGCACAAACGCTTGTGTACGAGTGATAAGAGGTTTATCATGGGTGTTTGCGCTTGTTGGGGTTAATGATTGTATTACGAGTTAAAAGTAAACGTGATTGATTGAGAACAATCACGATTTACGCTAGAATGATTGCCGCAACTTGAGATCTCTGGTTATCTCTCTCTCATTTAAAATTGCTGCTCTATCTGAATCATGAAAGTTTAATTTTGACTTGAGTATCCCTTTAAGTAGATGAAAACATACAGTGTATTTACTGTAAATATTTCACATTCCAATGTTCTGCACATAGCAGAATATGTTCTATGTATTTCTAAATAGATATTCCTGCATAAATCTATACCTATATATAATCATGTATATATATATACAAAAAAAATGTCATTGAGATAGGCACTCCCTAATCCAAATATCACAATTGCCAGGGTGCAAATTCAGGAGGTATCCAAACAATAAAAGTAGAAAAAGGCACTCACTGGAAAACACATAAAATTTAACTTTTAATATCACCAGTTAAAAGTTCTGCTGTCTAACTGGTAAAGTTATATTTTATGTGTATTCCAATGACTGCCCTTTTCTACTTGACTTGTTTATATATATATAGTTATAGATATATATATTGTACCAAAATAATATCATATTCTGTTATCTGAAGAACATTGGAATGTGAAATATTCATATTTATATGTCGGGTTAATGCACATTAGAATATGCGATCGGGTTTGTTTGAGAGTGAGGTATTAGGTTTTTTCCACTTTTTTTTATCCATGACTTCTAAGGGAGAAAACATGAACACGCACGCAATATAGTATGTTCGTTTTTTTGAACTTGTGATAATGCTCAATCGAAAACAGTTTTCTTTCAACTTGAACGCATCCTTACAAGCGCAAAAAGCTTACTGCTAGCGCAAATAACGGCTTAGGAATGACAAAATGAATAGGAACCAAAAAAGACATTTTAGGAACAGGTTATTAAAGGGACAATCTACTCTAAAATATATATTGTTTAAAAAGATGCCTTTATTGCCCATTCCCCAGTTTTGCATAACCAACACTGTTATATTAATACACTTTTTACCTCTGTGATTGCCTTGTATCTAAGCCTCTGCAGACTGCCCCTTATTTGAGTTCTTTTGACAGACTTTCATTTTAGCCAATCAGTGATTACTCATAAATAACTATGGTAATGAGCACAATGTTATTTATATGGCACACATGAATTAGCGCTGTGTAACTGAAAAAAACGGTCAAAATGCACTGAGATAAGAAACAGCCATTACGGGCTT
The DNA here is from genome assembly GCF_027579735.1 of Bombina bombina. NCBI lineage: Eukaryota > Metazoa > Chordata > Amphibia > Anura > Bombinatoridae > Bombina > Bombina bombina. The sequence continues at coordinate 24,612,079 of NC_069506.1, read as the reverse complement.
AGAAATTATCTAACAAACCTACCTAGATTTAGCTTTTAACAAAGAATAACAAGGGAACAAAGCAAATTTGATGCTAATAGTAAATTGGAAAGTTGTTTAAAACGTAATACCCTATCTGAATCATGAAAGTTTCATTTTGGCTTGACAGTCCCTTTAAGAACTTTTGAGAACCAGCTGAATCCCACCACTGTATATATTCCATATGTAGTTATGTACAAATGTCATTTAGTGCTGTCAATTCAAGATGAGGAACTGCAATTGTGAAAATATTTGAGACAGTAAAATGCCTAATGATTTTTCTGTCAATTTATTTCTAAGCAGTTGAAGCTGCAAATAATGTGGATGAGTGTGAAATATGCGCCAATCCAGCTTGCCCCGGCTGCTGACGTTCTTCTTCGTGAGTCAAGAACCAATCAACAGCTCATTCTAACAAGTCTCTTAGACTCTTCAATGGAAACAAGTCTTCATGGTCTCAGCGTCGTCCGTCATTTAATCACCAGACGATGTGAGCACCGCAGCACTATGAAATGAACTGGAGGTCATAGAAAAAGTAAAGTCATTTATTAAATCCCACTGTACATAATGTGCAGTAGAAAAAAGACTCTTGTATTCCTGGTCCAATAAAATCTACTCTTTTATCTCAGTGGCTGGGATGTGTCTGCATGTAATTATCATATTACTCTGATCCTTTTTTATTTTATTGTTAAGCAAACAGAATAAAGTGAATTCAACATCTTACTGTAATTTTCTTTAATATCCATCTCATCAATTTACAGTAAATATTTACATACATCAGTATTATCTTTTTAAAGTTTCTATTTTAAGTTAAAGCTATGCTTACCCAGTGATGTGCAGTCACTAGAGGCAGGTGAGACAGGGCTTCACCTCTCATATGGGCAAAAATATATTTTTTTTATTGGCTTAAAAAAAAAAAAAAAATTCCCCCCAGCATTTTTTTTCCTTCACAGCTACATGTTGTGCAATGGAGAGGCACAAGCAGGTCTGCCCACCATTACACAGCATGTTGTGCCACCTACTGGATGAAAGTGGTTAAGATCATTGCATGGCACATAACTGTTTATTTGAGGCAGTCCTATTTGGGCTGAACCAATCCAGTGAGAGGCATTAGTAAGTGGAACTTAGGGTTGGGGCTGGATGTTAAATCATATAAAACAAAACAAAAACGGAAACAACTTTCATTTATTTTTGTTGCTGCCCTGTTCAGCTGTTAGCTTTGATTCAATAAAAAAGAGAGTTCTTTACTTCCCCTCTAAGTGTAGTGGAATGTGCCACTGTCACTTCCTTACAGAGCAGGAAAAGATTGCAGAGGGCAGTGTTTTAGCTACATTTTATTGAAGTTTCTGTCTACTTTTTATTTATTTAATTAATGAATTGGTAGTGCCATCTGATGGTGTGGCTTTATTTAAAGGGGTGGGGTCAAGCACCCCACCATCTTTAAATTTCACCAGCCGCCACTGGATCAAGACATTTTTATATTTACTGAATAATGAAAGAATCTATAAGCATAATTTGCAGCATTAAAGTAAAAAGTATGTTTTAAACATATTTTAATGGGCATGGATTTCTAGATCTCATAATCAGAGCAAGCATTTTGTTATCTGGCAAGAGTTTCAGTTACAATCCTTTAGACTAAAATCAGGGGCCCGATCCGATATGCAGCGTTGCCCGCAAAAGCTGGCGACGCCAAATATTGCCCTGGTTTGGTATCCTATATACGGCGTAGCCTAGAACTTACGCTCGCATATTTCTGCCTTCGGCCGTAGTTGTTTGGCCCATAGACAGGTATACCAAACCAGCGCAGTTTGGTATCCAATATACAGCGTAAGGACTTACGTGGCGAAAATGGAGAAATCTTACTCCATTTTCACCTCGCCACAAAATGCAGGCATAGTAAGCCTTACGCTGAGTATTGGAGCCCCGTAACTCCCTAAACTACCTGCAAAATAAAACCTAACACCTAACGCATGCGCAATGTCTATCTAGCTGTCAACCGCGATCCCCGCCGCAATCCCTAATAAAGTGTTTAACCCCTAAACCGCTGCTCCCGGACCCCGCCGCCACCTACATTAAATGTCTAACCCCCTAATGTGATCCCCCTACACCGCTTCCACCTACATTAAAATTATTAACCCCTAATGTAATCCCCCTACACCGCCGCCATCTATATTAAAATTATTACCCCCTAATGTGAGCCCCCTACCCCGCCGCCACCTATTTTAACTATATTACCCCCTAATCTAATGCCCCTACACCGCCGCCACCTATATTAAATGTATTAACCCCTAATATAATACCCCTACACCGCCGCCACCTATAATAAATGTATTACCCCCTAAAATACTAAAATGTCCCTACCCTAAACTAAATTACAAATAGCCCTGAAAAGGGCTTTTTGCATGGCATTGCCCCAAAGTAACCAGCTCTATTACCAGCCCTTAAAAGGGCCTTTTGCGGGGCATTGCCCCAAAGTAACCAGCTCTATTACCAGCTCTTAAAAGGGCCTTTTGCGGGGCATTGTCACAAATTAATCAGCTCTTTTACCTGTAATCTAATCCCCCTACACCGCCACCACCTAAAATAAATATATTAACCCCTAATCTAATCCCCCTACACCGCCGCCACCTATATTAAATATATGAACCCCTAATGTGATCCCCCTATACCGCCGCCACCTATATTAACTAAATTAACCCTAATTATATATATTAAAAAAACCTATCACTAACCCCCTGAAGATCTCCCTACCTTGAGTCGTCTTCACCCAGCCGAGCTGAAGTCTTCATCCAATCCGGGCGATGTCTTCATCCAAGCGGCAAAGAAGAGGTCTTCCATCCGGGCGATGTCTTCATCCAAGCGGCAAAGAAGAGGTCTTCCATCCGGGCGATGTCTTCATGCAAGCGGCAAAGAAGAGTTCTTCCATCCGGCCGATGTCTTCCTCCAAGCAGCATCTTCTATCTTCTTTCTTCCGGCTCCATCTTCAGACCTCCTACATGGATCATCCAGCTGGCCCAACGGACTAACGACGAATGAAGGTTCCTTTAAATGATGTCATCCAAGATGGCGTCCCTCGAATTCCGATTGGCAGATAGGATTCTATCAGCCAATCGGAATTAAGGTAGGAAAAATCCGATTGGCTGAATGGATCATCCAATCGGATTGAGCTCGCATTCTATTGGCTGATCGGAACAGCCAATAGAATGTGAGCTCGATCCACTTGGAGGAAGACATCAGCCGGATGGAAGACCTCTTCTTTGCTGCTTGGATGAAGACATCGCCCGGATGGAAGACCTCTTCTTTGCTGCTTGGATGAAGACATCGCCCGGATTGGATGAAGAATTCGGCTCGGCTGGGTGAAGTCGACTCAAGGTAGGGAGATCTTCAGGGGGTTAGTGATAGGTTTTTTTAAGGGGGGTTTGGGTGGGTTAGAATAGGGGTATGTGGGTTGTAATGTTGGGGGGGGGTATTCTATTTTTTTTACATGTAAAAGAGCTGATTACTTTGGGGCAATGCCCCGCAAAAAGCCCTTTTAAGGGCTGGTAAAAGAGCTGATTACTTTGTACTTTAGAATAGGGTAGGGAATTTTTTTTATTTTGGGGGGCTTTATTATTTTATTAGGGGGCTTAGATTAGGTGTAATTAGCTTAAAATTCTTGTAATCTTTTTTTATTTTTGGTAATTTAGTGTTTTTTTTTGTAATTTAGTTTAATTGTATTTTAGATTAGATATTTTTACTAATATATACAGGTAATATGGTAATTATTTAAACTAGGTAGCTATTAAATAGTTATTAACTATTTAATAGCTATTGTACCTAGTTAAAATAAATACCAAGTTACCTGTAAAATAAATATAAACCCTAAAATAGCTACAATGTAATTATTAATTATATTGTAGCTATCTTAGGGTTTATTTTATAGGTAAGTATTTAGTTTTAAATAGGAATAATTTAGTTAATATTATTAATATTATTTAGATTTATTTTAATAATAATTAAGTTAGGGGTGTTAGAGTTGGATAGGGTTAATAATATAGTTAATATATATATAATATAATAACTATATTAACTATATTAACCGTAATATAATTAGGGTTAATATAGTTAATATAGGTGGCGGCGGTGTAGGGGGGTCAGATTAGGGGTTAATATATTTAATATAGGTTGCAGCGGTGTAGGGGGATTAGATTAGGGGTTAATAAATTTAATATAGGTGGCGGCGGTGTAGGGGGATTAGATTACAGGTAAAAGAGCTGATTACTTTGGGACAATGCCCCGCAAAAGGCCCTTTTAAGGGCTGGTAATAGAGCTGGTTACTTTGGGACAAAGTAACAAAGTTTAGTGTAGGGAAATTTTTGTATTTTAGGGGTTAATAAATTTAATATAGGTGGTGGCGGTGTAAGGGGATTAGATTAGGGGTTAATAATTTTAATATAGGTGGCGGCGGTGTAAGGGGGTCAGATTAGGGGTTAATATAGTTTAAGCAGGGGGCTCACATTAGGGGGTAATAATTTTAATGTAGCTGTCGGCGGTGTAGGGGGGTCACATTAGGGGGTAAACATATGTAGCTGGCAGCGGGGTCCGGGAGCAGCGGTTTAGGGGTTAATATATTTATTATTAGGAGTGAGAGGGGGGATTGCGGATATAGGGGTATACGTGTCAGGCTATGTTTGGGAGGTGTGTTAGACAGTACGGGAGATTTAATACTTTAGTAAGGTTTTGTAGGCGGCAGTTTCTAAAGTGCCGTAAGTCCCTGGCGACTCCAGAAATTTGTACTTACGCAGATTTCTGGACATCGCTAGTTTGTGAGACTTACGGCACTTTAGCATCTGACGGCGCCGTATATGGGATAGCTCGAGTTGCGAGCTGAAACTACAGGCGACGCAGCTTTCCTCGCTTGCGCCAAAACCTGCGCCATATATCGGATTGCACCCCAGATGTTTACTAAGTTGACCAGTTTTCCAAGACACCAGTTAAAGGGACATGAAACCCATATGTTTTCTTTCATGATTTAGAAAGAGAATGAAATTTTAAATAACTTTCCAATTTACATCTAATATCTAATTTTCTTCATTCTTTTGATATCCTTTGTTGAAAATAATATCTAAATATGCTCAGTAGCTGCTGATTGGTGGCTGCACATAGATACCTCATGTGATTGGCTCACCCATGTGCATTGCTATTTCTTCAACAAAGGATATCTAAAGAATGAAGGCGTATCCTAGCCACTGCCTCACCAGCCTCTGACATCACTGCACATCACTGGTTTATACAATATCTATACATTCTAACATACAGTATCTCACAAAAGTGAGGTCACCCATCACATTTTTGTAAATATCTTATTATATCTTTTCATGTGACAACACTAAAGAAATTACACTTTGTAAAGTAGTGAGTGTACAGCCTGTATAACAGGCTGTACACCCCTAAGTGGAAATGTCCAAATTGGGCCCAAAGTGTCAATATTTTGTGTGGCCACCATTATTCTCCAGCACTACCTTAACCCTCTTTGGCATGGAGTTCACCAGAGCTTCACAGGTTGCCACTGGAGTCCTCTTCCGCTCCTCCATGACGACATCACAGAGCTGGTGGATGTTAGAGACCTTGCACTCCCCCACCTTCTGTTTGAGGATGCCCCACAGATGCGCAATAGGGTTTAGGTCTGGAGACATGTTTGGCCAGTCCATCACCTTTACCCTCAGCTTATTTAGCAAGGCAGTGGTCATCTTGGAGGTGTGTTTGGGGTCATTATCATGTTGGAATACTGCTCTATGGCCCAGTCTTCGAAGGGAGTGGATCATGCTCTGCTTCAGTATGTCACAGTACATGATGGCATTCATGGTTCCCTCAATGAACTGTAGCTCCCCAGTGGCGGCAGCACTCATGCAGGCCCAGACCACGACACTCCCACCACTATGCTTGACTGTAGACAAGACACACTTGTCTTTGCACTCCTCACCTGGTTGCAGCCACACACGCTTGACACCATCTGAACCAAATAAGTTTATCTTGGTCTCATTGGACAACAGGACATGGTTCCAGTAATCCATGTCCTTAGTCTGCTTGTCTTCAGCAAACTGTTTGCGGGCTTTCTTGTGCATCATCTTTAGAAGAGGCTTCCTTCTGGGATGACAGCCATGCAGACCAATTTGATACAGTGTACAGCGTATGGCCTGAGCACTGACAGGCTGACCCCCCACCCCTTCAACCTCTGCAGCAATGCTGGCAGCACTCATACGTCTATTTCCCAAAGACAACATCTGGATATGATTCTGAGCACGTGCACTCAACTTCTTTGGTCGACCATGGCGAGGCCTGTTCTGAGTGGAATCTGTCCTATGAAACCGCTGTATGGTCTTGCCCACCGTGCTGAAGCTCAGTTTCAGGGTCTTGGTAATCTTTTTATAGCCTAGGCCATCTTTACGTAGAGCAACAATTTTTTTTTTCAGATCCTCAGAGAGTTCTTTGCCATGAGGTGCCGTGTTGAACTTCCAGTGACCAGTATGAGAGAGTGTGAGAACGATAACACCAAATTTAACACACCTGCTCCCCATTCACACCTGGGACCTTGTAGCACTAACGAGTCACATGACACGGGGGGGGGGATGGCTAATTGGGCACAATTTGGACATTTCCACTTAGGGGTGTACTCACTTTTGTTGCCAATGGTTTAGACATTAATAGCTGTGTGTTGAGTTATTTTGAGGGGACAGCAAATTTACACTGTTATACAGGCTGTGCACTCACTACTTTACATTGTAGCAAAGTGTCATTTCTTCAGTGTTGTCCCATGAAAAGATATAATACAATATTTACAAAAATGTTAGGGGTGTACTCACTTTTGTGAGATACTCTATATATTATTGTGTGATTTTAACAGGCGTCAGGTCCCTCAGAGACTGGGTGACAAGTTTCAATGTACGTATAACACCTTGTCATTAATATAGATCTTTGTTGTCATGCAATAAAGCAACAAAACAGTTTAAAAACATTCTACATACATTAAAGGGGCATAAAAATGCAAAAAGAAAATGCTCTGAGTTGTTAAAGGGATATGAAACCAAACTAGACTTTCAAATTGACTTCTATTATTAAATTTGCATTGTTCTCATGATATTCTTTGTTGCTTTGTTGAAGCGATACCTAGGTAGGTATAGAGAGCACTACATGGCAGGAAATAGTGATGTCATCTAATGCTCTTGAAAATGGATAACAGTCTTGCAAAACTGCTGCCATAAATTTCTAACAAAAAAATTATATAAATTTAAATATAAATAGCTATATATATACACACACACAAATACTATATATACAGTATATACAGGGAGTGCAGAATTATTAGGCAAGTTGTATTTTTGAGGATTAATTTTATTATTGAACAACAACCATGTTCTCAATGAACCCAAAGAACTCATTAATATCAAAGCTGAATAGTTTTGGAAGTAGTTTTTAGTTTGTTTTTAGTTTTAGCTATTTTAGGGGGATATCTGTGTGTGCAGGTGACTATTACTGTGCATAATTATTAGGCAACTTAACAAAAAACAAATATATACCCATTTAAATTATTTATTTTTACCAGTGAAACCAATATAACATGTCAACATTCACAAATATACATTTCTGACATTCAAAAACAAAACAAAAACAAATCAGTGACCAATATAGCCACCTTTCTTTGCAAGGACACTCAAAAGCCTGCCATCCATGGATTCTGTCAGTGTTTTGATCTGTTCACCATCAACATTGCGTGCAGCAGCAACCACAGCCTCCCAGACACTGTTCAGAGAGGTGTACTGTTTTCCCTCCTTGTAAATCTCACATTTGATGATGAACCACAGGTTCTCAATGGGGTTCAGATCAGGTGAACAAGGAGGCCATGTCATTAGATTTTCTTCTTTTATACCCTTTCTTGCCAGCCACACTGTGGAGTACTTGGACGCGTGTGATGGAGCATTGTCCTGCATGAAAATCATGTTTTTCTTGAAGGATGCAGACTTCTTCCTGTACCACTGCTTGAAGAAGGTGTCTTCCAGAAACTGGCAGTAGGACTGGGAGTTGAACTTGACTCCATCCTCAACCCGAAAAGGCCCCACAAGCTCATCTTTGATGATACCAGCCCAAACCAGTACTCCACCTCCACCTTGCTGGCGTCTGAGTCGGACTGGAGCTCTCTGCCCTTTACCAATCCAGCCACGGGCCCATCCATCTGGCCCATCAAGACTCACTCTCATTTCATCAGTCCATAAAACCTTAGAAAAATCAGTCTTGAGATATTTCTTGGCCCAGTCTTGACGTTTCAGCTTGTGTGTCTTGTTCAGTGGTGGTCGTCTTTCAGCCTTTCTTACCTTGGCCATGTCTCTGAGTATTGCACACCTTGTGCTTTTGGGCACTCCAGTGATGTTGCAGCTCTGAAATATGGCCAAACTGGTGGCAAGTGGCATCTTGGCAGCTGCACGCTTGACTTTTCTCAGTTCATGGGCAGTTATTTTGCGCCTTGGTTTTTCCACACGCTTCTTGCGACCCTGTTGACTATTTTGAATGAAACGCTTGATTGTTCGATGATCACGCTTCAGAAGCTTTGCAATTTTAAGAGTGCTGCATCCCTCTGCAAGATATCTCACTATTTTTGACTTTTCTGAGCCTATCAAGTCCTTCTTTTGACCCATTTTGCCAAAGGAAAGGAAGTTGCCTAATAATTATGCACACCTGATATAGGGTGTTGATGTCATTAGACCACACCCCTTCTCATTACAGAGATGCACATCACCTAATATGCTTAATTGGTAGTAGGCTTTCGAGCCTATACAGCTTGGAGTAAGACAACATGCATAAAGAGGATGATGTGGTCAAAATACTCATTTGCCTAATAATTCTGCACTCCCTGTATACTGTATATATATATATTTATATTTAGTAGCAAGGATGTGCACTCTCACCTCGTGAGTATAGATATAGCAACAATGAAAACGAAACTTGCACTCACTAGTTCTTTTAAAAAACCTTTACTGTGACAGTGTAACGTTTCGGGGACAATGTATCCCCTTCCTGGTCTGAGGAAGGGGATACATTGTCCCGAAACGTTACACAGTAAAGATTTTTGAAAAGTACCAGTGAGTGCAAGTTTCGTTTTCATTGTATATATATATATATATATATATATATAAATATATACATATACACACATAAATAGCTAACTGAAAAATATTAAACATGCTGTACTAAACTGTCAAACAAGATAAAAGCTAAGTGGACAAGACAAAGGCTGTGGGTAAACTTGGTGGCCATTTTCATTTGCTAACTAACAATGATTATTTAAAAGTTTCATGTACTTCTTACAGGTTATAGATGTGGAACCCGTTGCAAGATGCTTGTCTGGTATGTAACAATAAGTAATGAAGTATTGGGTCTAGACTGTCCGTTTAATAAAGTTGTTTAAAATGGCACGCTCTATCTGAATTTTGAAAGTAAAATATGGGGTTTCATATTCATAAACACATAGATTAATTCAAGGGCAGAAATGTGCTATTGGGAGCTAGCTGATGATTGGTGGCTAATTAGCCTACATTTGCATAAACTATTATGCAGCATAACACTGAAACTAAAGCTGCTAGGATTGATTTTAATGGGCTATTTGTTCATAATTAGATTCCAACACACATAGAGGTTTCAGCATGGCAGGTAATTTATTTCTATATTGATTTATTATTGTTTATATTGACCTGATTTTAAAAAATAATGGCTATGTAAGTGTTATGGGCTAGATTATGAGTGGTGCACCAAGTGTTGTGAGCGAGCATTAAGGGGTATTTTGCAGAACTTTGCGTGCGTTGGAAATACGCATGTATTATGAGTTGAAAGTAAACGCGTTCACTTGAGCGCAATCCAATTTAAAGTGCCGGTTAACTGTTACGCGAGGCAAATAAGTTGAACAAAAAAACATAAAAAAAACATTTAAATGATCAGTTACACTCATAATAACATTGTCTGATAAAAATTGTTTTAAAATTTTTTATAAAAAATATAGATAAATTCTATAGAATATTTTATAGTATTTAATATTTTTAATCATTTTTATTTTTTAATTTATTTTTCAAATGTAATATTTCAATAACACACCTTAAGATTACTGAGTTTTCATATGCGCTAACCTGACTGCGTTAAATCCGATGCGCAAAATGCATATTTTACATTCCTATGTTCTTCACATAGAAAATAATGTATTTTTTTATTATTAAATATAAATATATATATATCTTATACTGCTCCTGCAAAATACATATCTATGCTGATATATATAGAAATATGTATTTACAATTAAAAGGAAATTATCCTGTAAATTAAGAACATTAGATTGTGAAATATTCATAATTCATGTCAGGTTCAGTGCAGTTGAATAAACGCGATCAGGTTAGCATGTGAATAAGGATATTACGTTTTTTTCTTCAGTTTGCATGCTCTATTGAAGTCTAAGGGAGAAGTTAACGTGATTCTTTTTAGCGCGCATTGGATTTTTGCTCACGAGCAAACCTTTTACTACCGACTCATAATACGAGTGCAACCCGATGCACACAAAAAAGCATCCATCTAGCAACTTGTAATCTAATGATATATCGGCAACCCTAGTGGTGGCACACATATACCTCTTGTGATTGCTCACCAGATGTGTTTAGCTATTAGCGCATTTAGCTATGTGTTTAAACCCTTTGCTGGGGTTAAACACATATTTATAAGCAATAGTATTTTCTGTTTGCACATTTTATAACTCTTAAGCCTCCTACTTGTTACAAATATTTAATAGCCTGTCATTTTGTTATCTATACTTGCATTGTTTTTCATCACTTTATCCTATCACCTCTATTGAGACCAGTTACTAACAGATATGTGGGAAGTTTGCACTTTGTACTTCTTATTCTCAGAATTTGAAAACTCACAACTTGTAGAATTAATTTACAAGAAAGGTTAATGCTAGTATGTTGTTTTAACTATGCCAAATTAAATATTTAATATAACAACCCTAAATTGTTTTATGTTCCTTTAAAGGGACACTGAACCCAAAATTTTTCTTTTTTGATTCAAATAGAGCATGCAATTTTAAGCAACTTTCTAATTTACTCCTATTATCAAATTTTCATTCTCTTGGTATGTTTATTTGAAAAGCAAGAATGTAAGTTTAGATGCCGGCCTATTTTTGGTAAACAATCTGGGTTGTAATTGCTGATTGGACAGCACCAATAAACAAGTGCTGTCCATGGCTCTGAACCAAACATTTGCTGGCTCCTTAGCTTAGATGCCTTCTTTTCAAATAAAGATAGTAAGAGAACGAAGAAAATTTGATAATAGAAGTAAATTAGAAAGTTGCTTTAAAATTGCATGCTCTATCTGAATCATGAAAGAAAAAAATTGGGTTCAGTATCCCTTTAAACACTAAATAAATGCCAGATAGAATGATGCATTCAAAGAAAAGATTAGTCTGAGAATAACATGCAGATGTATTTTTTAAAGTTGAATTAGCTGTTTAAATATTGACAAAATAAGTGTAAAGGTTTAGTGTCTATAAAACAATGGGAGCTGCCATGTTGTAACTTAGGTTAGCTTCTCTGCTGTGGCCAATTAGGGACAGTTATAAATAGGTCACTAGAGTGTGCAGCCAATGGCTGTGTGGTATATGACTGTGTTCTGAGTGTGCAGCCAATGGCTGTGTGGAATATAATAGTGTTCTGCACTTCCATTTCTAACAGGAACTGAAAAGCTCACAATTACTGAATGGAATTACATGAAAAGGGGACAGAATAAAGACTTTTTGATTTATACAAAGTATCATTTTATATTACTATGTCCCTTTTAGTCATTTGAAAAGAATGTTTGAGTTGTGATGTAAAAGAAGAAATGGCAGGCATATATTGAGTCATGGTAGAAAAATGCAAAAGTGGTTGGTTTATCAAACATTAAATGTAATGTAAAACTCTTCTTTTTAATAGTTTTGCACTCATCTATTGGCATGAGCAAAAATATGTATTCAACATTTGTTAAGGAAGTTACTGCTGAATATGGCGGCAGGTAGCGTGTAACAGTGCAACAGAGAAATATATGTGCAAATACAGATAATTTTGTGTTGCCCTTTTGCCCTAAAATAGCCGTATGCCTCTGCCTGAGGTCATATTTGGCATTTATTTCTCTAACAAATGCTGAATATAAATTATTGCTCATGGGTACTCAAAAGTATAACAGCTGAAGTCCAGCGCACCCGGCAGCAATGAGACACAACAGTTGAATATGCCTTAATATATACCTTTTATTTTAGTACATGTTGATCACAGGGCTAGACAAAGCCAAATATGCCGTGTGGCCAAATCTTCCAACACGCTAAAAGAAAGGCAGCATATGACAGGCAGCAGTAAGGGAAAAGAAATAATGGTCAGACGCGTTTCCTTATGTTGTTACATAGCAATCCTCAGTGACCATGCCTATTACCCACAATCCTATGCCTTTTATACACACCTGTGGTGCAATCTTTAGCACTATGAAAAACCTAATTAGTGAATAGCCAATAGAAAAGGGGAAATAGGAATGTGGGAAAGGCAGATCACTGGGGTAACAGTGCAACAAACAATTACAAGTGTGTTGTCCAAAATATCTAATAACTAAATAAATAAATATGCAACAAAACAGAGCACTATTTCTATCTACAAAATAAGTCTGATAAATATAAAAGTGTAATAACTGGTACAGGCGTATAAACCTCTAATTTTACAAAAAAATATATATTAAATAGAACAGTGCCCCATTAGTTTGTAAAGAAAAAAAATGTTAGAATGTGTAAATAAAAAAAGCAAAAAACTGAATTTAGTGAAAGAGGATATTATGAAGATGACAAAAGTAAATGGAAATAAAAATCAATGGGTACTGAGAACTTATTGATCTACAAATAGTCTTACATCCCAATCAAAATTTAACCCTGTCGGCACTCTGGTGCCCAGCTGAAAAATCCAATAAACTTCTCTTTTGCTGAGAATAGTGCCTCTATTCCCACCTCTTGGATGTCTAGAGATCAATTGGATAGCTTGGAATGTTAACAATGAACTGTCTGAGTTATGGTGTCGTTTGAAATGTAATGAAATGGGGGTAGTTGACTCTGGATCGTCAATTGAGCGCAAATGCTCAAGAAAACGATCCTTTAGCGCACGTGTCGTTTGTCCCACGTACTGCCTAAGACACCCCCTTATGGATTGGCTTCCGTTAATTACATCTTATCCGCTTCAGGTTCAGAGGCGTATTTTACAGCCTTTTTTAAATACGATAGCTTTTTTGGAATTGGTTATATTAGGACTGTTTCCCCCATTATGGGTATCTGGTTATGGGGAGATTACTACATGAGAGAAGATTTAAGGAATACTTCGGAGAGAAGGGGAGGGGGAGAGAAAGGGAGTGGGAGGGGGAGAAGGACAGCGAAAGAAAATAAGATCAAGGGAAATAGCACGGGAAAGGACCGAGACAAGAGAAGGAAAGAAGTAAAGGAAGGAAGAAGGGAGTTAAGGTAGAGACAAGACAATAAATATTAAGCCTGATGGTTACATGTAATAATGCTCGGAGGCGGAGGAGGGGGGATAGGATAAGATAAGAAAGGAAAAATATATTTTCTTTGTTCTTGTTTTTTTTCCTCTGTTTGATTGATAGTTTGAATGGATCCACTGTTTATTGTATGTGAAAAATTTCCAACAGCATATGCAAATGAATGACAGGAGAATATATTGTTAACTCTCGTTTTTCTTTTGTTTTTTCTACAAAATGCTGTATTTAAGGAGAGATCTTTTTATTTAAATCTTATGTTATCTCCTTATTTTCTTTCTTTTTACACCTGACCCTGCGTGGTGCATAATAGGTGTAAACGTATATAATTTATGTTTGCTGTTGGATATATAATAAAGAATTAAAAAAAAAAACAATGAACTGTCTGAGTTATGGTGTCGTTTGAAATGTAATGAAATGGGGGTAGTTGACTCTGGATCGTCAATTGAGCGCAAATGCTCAAGAAAACGATCCTTTAGCGCACGTGTCGTTTGTCCCACGTACTGCCTAAGACACCCCCTGCAGGTCAAAAGATATATGACATAGCACAAATTGCATGTCATGTGCTCACGAATTTCAAAAATCTTGTGGCTATTACTTGATGTAAAGCTTGTGCCAAAAGTGGCATAGGCACATGACTTACATCTCGTACTGCCACATTTAAAGAAACCAGGTTTAATAGAAAGCCAATTTCTGTGTGACTGTTGCCTTGGCAACATGGAAGGAGACAATATGCTCCCTAATGTCTGGGCCCTACGAGATACAAAACATACACCCTCTTTGACTATATCCACCAGGGTGTCATCAGTATTCAAATTGGGAGTGCCTTTCTAATTATATCGCAGATTTTGGCCATATTCCATGCTATATGAAGTAATGAATTTTACTTGTTTAGACCTATCTGTATTCTTAGATCTACCAGACACAAAGAGATCTTTTCTATCAAGTAAATCAATATCCCGTTTTGTTTGTTGTAAATGATTAGGAGAATACCCTCTCTGGGCTAACCTTTCAGTTAATTCATTAGAGTGTTTTTCATAACTCATTTGGTTGGTACAATTACGCTTTACCCTTATGTACTGGCTCTTGGGGATAGACTGTATGGTATGCCTTGGGATGACATGATTTTGTGTTTAGAATGGTATTTCCAGATGTGGATTTACGGAACAATTCGATGTCAATACACGAAGACTGAGGATTCGAATGTAACTCAATGTCCAAAAAGGAAATTGAATGTTCATTACTTTCCATGGTGAACCTTAAATTCAAATCATTGTTCTGTAAATAGGCAAGAAACGATTCAAGTAGGTCTGCAGGACCCTTCCAAATTAACAAAATATCGTCTATGTAACGACCAAATAATGTATGAACTCTCTGTAGGGATTCCATCTCCATAGACATGGGACAGCTCCCACCAACCCAAATAAAGGTTGGCATAGGAAGGGGCAAACTTTGCCCCCATTGCTGTCCCACGCCTCTGGAGATAGAAATCACCCTCAAAAAGAAAATAATTGTGGGTCAACAAATATTCAACAGAGACCTCAATGAATCGCTTCAAAGCAACATCATATGTGGAAAATGTATCCAAAAAGAACCGAATTGCCTGGCTGCCCTTGTCATGAGGTATACAAGTATACAAAGAGACAACGTCGACAGTTACAAAAATAAAACCATCTTGCCAAACTAGGCTTTCAATTTGAGTGATTACATCAGACGTGTCTCTAATGTAGCTCATAAGACTCAAGACCAAGGGCTGCAAGTAACCATCAATCAATTGGGAAAGAGGCTCATTTAAAGAGCCTATCCCTGCCACAATGGGTCTGCCAGGTGGGCGTGTGGGATGCTGTGGACTTTTGGAAGATAGTGAAAAATGGCAGATACCGGGTGCTCAGTGTATAGAAAATCAAATTTGGCTTGTTTAATAATACCATCTTTTAATGCCTGCTCCAAAATGGTCTTAAGAGCCGATTTATAAAAGAACACAGGGTTACTTTTAAGTTTCTCATACACGGAGTCATCCAATAACTGTCTATAGGCCTCATCCAAGTAGTCCTGGCGATTGAGAACCACTACCTTACCACCTTTGTCTGAGTTGCGAATAACAAGCTCCTGATTATTTTTTAATTCACTCAAA
This sequence comes from Bombina bombina, assembly GCF_027579735.1. Classification (NCBI taxonomy): domain Eukaryota; kingdom Metazoa; phylum Chordata; class Amphibia; order Anura; family Bombinatoridae; genus Bombina; species Bombina bombina. The sequence continues at coordinate 24,596,361 of NC_069506.1, read as the reverse complement.
AGCCAGACAGACATCAAAGCCCATGAAGGAGTTTTGGAGGGATGGAAAGGGTGTATGGGGGGTGGGGGAGGTGACACTCTTGAGGGCTGGACCACTCCAAAGACTCCATAACAGATTCTGAAATATAAAGTTAATGCAAAAATGAGCATTATAAATGTAATCTGATTTAAAATCCTTAAAGGGATAGACTACTCCAGAATTGTTATTGTTTTAAAAAATAGATAATCCCTTTATTACCCATTCCCCAGTTTTGTATAACCAACACAGTTATATTAATACACTTTTTACCTCGGTGATTACCTTGTAATTAAGCTTCTGCAGACTGCCCCTTATTTCAGTTCTTTTGACAGACATGCATTTTAGCGAATCAGTGCTGACTCATAAATAACTCCACGAAAGTGAACACAATATTATCTATATGGCACACATGAACTAGCACTATCTATATGGCACACATGAACTAGCTGTAAAGACAGTCAAAATACAGTGAGATGGGTTTAAAAATTTGCACATGAGCCTACCTAGGTTTAGCTTTCAACAACGAAAACCAAGAGAACAAAACAAATTTGATGATAAAAGTAAATTGGAAAGTTGTTTGAAATTGCATGCCCTATCTATCTATGTTTAATTTTGACTAGACTGTCCCGTTAAATATATGGTATTTATAGACATTAATAAAATGTTAATATGTCTTTAAAAAATGTTGTTTACTGACTATTCTGATGACTGTTACAATTTAATATGTCCCTACAATAAAGCTATATAGTTAATAATATTTACCCAATTCCTTATCTACAATTTATAAGCCTGCACACAAGTTATGATAACCCAAATAGGATATTAGCAGCTGCCAGGTGTCAGGAGGTTCCCACCCTCCTGTGGTTTTATTGGTGTATGAATTTTGCAATAGGTTAAACAAATTACAATATAAACAGACATCTATATTTTGAAGACAAATTAATACCAGGAAAAGATTGACAATAGGAACTTGAAGAGGAGCATTATCAACTGTTGTAGGTCACCATGAAGTATCTTTTTTCTGCTATAAGCTTGCTGGTCCTGGTATGGTGGGAGGTCTCTCAGGCTGTCTATGTCAAGGTGGGTCTGCTATATTTTGTATATGTCAGAAGATGTTTTGGATTAGAAGACATAGTCTTGATATTAATTTGTAACTATCTGTTTTCATGGTTGTCTATCTATCATGACAACAACATGACAACATACCTGCAAATGATGTCTTCATCATCCATCAGCTTGTTGAGTGTAACCTTTATGGAACAGGATTATGCACTTCCTGTGTTAGTTTTTTGCTTAGTATCTTTGTATATTTTCATCTTTATTTCAGGTGAATGTCAATATATACTGTTACTGACATACTCATCATAACTGAACTTAGTGGCAATTTCCAATTAATTGGTGTAATGAGCAAACAATTAAAAAAAAAAAAACCCTCCAATTGACGTCTATGATTAAATTTACTTATTATCTTGACATCCTTTGTTGAAAAGCTTGTAGGTATGTTCAGGAGTGTGCACATGTTTATGACAATAGTTTTGCAAGAATGTTTTTAACAATGCTGCTATATAGTTCTCCAGACACATGCACGCTAACTACCTTGGTATTCTTTTCAAGTACATTCTGATAATAGACGTAAATTGGATTTATTTATTTTTTAAAGTGGGATGCTCTATCTTAATGATAATGTTTTTTAACAAATTAATGGCCCATTACAAAGTATGCAAATGTTTCAATCCATATTTTTTTAATTAGTATAAGGAATATGTTTTCATTATTGTAGTGCTTATATTATTTTGCCTATACTATTGTTCGTCTTATAATAATAAAGATGCTAGTGTCACTGTACAATAAACACTATTTACAGTAATATTTATGGCAGCATTTATGGATTAAATACACTAGTATCATAGCAAGACACATATTAGTATTATAGTATATTATTACACATGCTAGTGCTAAGGTAAAATTCATACTGCTATTGCTATAATATACATATTAACATAGTAATATACATGCAGCAATATAGTAATATGTATACTACTTACAGTAATACAGTTATAAATGAGCTATTACTATGGTAATATCGGCAATACTCTTTTCATATTGGGGTCCACTTATCATTGTGCGGACGGACATGATCCGCTATATCGAACCATGTCCGCCACATATCGATAAATGCAGACAGCATACGCTGTCAGCATTTATCATTGCACCAGCAGTTCTTGTAAACTGCTGGTGCAATACTGCCCCTTGCAGATTCGAGGCCAATCAGCCGCTAGCAGGGGGTGTCAATCAACTGGATTGTATTCGATCGGGTTAAATTCTGTCCGCCACCTCAGAGCAGGTGGCGGACAGTCACTGGAAGTTCAACATGGCACCTCATGGCAAAGAACTCTCTGAGGATCTGAAAAAAAGATTTTTTTTGCTCTACATAAAGATGGCCTAGGCTATAAGAAGATTGCCAAGACCCTGAAACTGAGCTTCAGCACGGTAGGCAAGACCATACAGCGGTTTCACAGGACAGGTTCCACTCAGAACAGGCCTCGCCATGGTCGACCAAAGAAGTTGAGTGCATGTGCTCAGCATCATATCCAAAGGTTGTCTTTGGGAAATAGACTTATGAGTGCTGCCAGCATTGCTGCAGAGGTTGAAATGGTGGGGGTCAGCCTGTCATTGCTCAGACCATACACCGCACACTGCATCAATTTCGTCTGCATGGTTTTCGTTCCAGAAGAAAGCCTTTTCTAAAGATGATGCACAAGAAAGCCTGCAAACAGTTTGCTGAAGTCAAGCAGACTGAGGACATGGATTACTGGAATCATGTCCTGTGGTCCGATGAGACCAAGATAAACCTATTTGGTTCAGATGGTGTCAAGCGTGTGTGGTGGCAACCAGGTGAGGAGTACAAAGACAAGTGTGTCTTGCCTACAGTCAAGCATGGTGCTGGGAGTGTCATGGTCTGGGCCTGCATAAGTGCTACCGGCACTGGGGAGCTACAGTTCATTGAGGGAACCATGAATGTCAACATGCACTGTGACATACTGAAGCAGAGCATGATCCCCTCCCTTCGGAGACTGGCCACAGGGCAGTATCCCAACATGATAACGACCCCAAACACACCTCCAAGATGACCACTGCCTTGCAAAAGAAGCTGAGGGTAAAGATGATGGAGCTGGCCAAGCATGTCTCCAGACCTAAACCCTATTGAGCATCTGTGGGGCATCCTCAAATGGAAGGTGGGGCGAGCGCAAGGTATCTAACATCCACCAGCTCCATGATGTCATCATGGAGGAGTGGAAGAGGACTCTAGTGGCAACCTGTGAAGCTCTGGTGAACTCCATGCCCAAGAGGGTTAAGGCAGTGCTGGAAAATAATGGTGGCCATGCAAAATATTGACACTTTAGGCCCAATTTGGACATTTCCACTTAGGGGTGTACTCACTTTTGTTTCCAACGGTTTAGACATTAATGACTGTGTGTTAAGTTATTTTGAGGGGACAACAAATTTACACTGTTATACAGGCTGTACACTCACTACTTTAAATTTTAGCAAAGTTTCATTTCTTCAGTGTTGTCACATAAAAAGATATAAAATATTTACAAAAATGTGAGGGGTGTACTTACTTTGTGAGATACTGTATATGTATGTGTACATATACTGTATATTTATGTATTTATATGTGTATATATGTATTTACAGAAACATACAAACACATATTATACATATGAACACATTATACAGACATATATAAGTGCATTGGAGCCCTTTACAGTTAAGTAGCTGAAGAACATGAAAAATTATTTTGGAGAGAAAGCTTTTAACTATGTATTTAATATAAATATTTCACATTCCAATGTTCTTCGCATAGGGAAATATGTTCTATCTATTTATAAATAGATATTCCTCTCTCTCTTAATATTTCATGTCGGGTTTGCGTGACTTGTTGGGTATTTTTTTCTCACTTTTCAAGCTCCATTCAAGTCTATGGGGCAATATGTTAACGCCGGATGAGATATTTGAAGTTCGACTTTTTGCCGCGCTCTCGGGTAGCACTTGTGCGAAAACTTTTTACTTTCAACTTGCTTACTTCTAGCAGGGTTAAAGCGCGATCGAGAGCACAAACTAGCTGCTCCATCCGTAATCTAGCCTATTATGTCCATCACTGTTGTGATATTTAAGCTAGTTTTTACTGAATGTATTTGCTTGTGTTACCAAAATAAACTATATCGTAGACGTAGAAGCTAATATTATGAACATCACTGCTGTAATACACAAGCTAGTTTTATTGAATGTATTTGCTTGTGTTACCCAAATGTAAATCTAATATTTGCATATGTCCATCACTACTGTAAAACACAAGTGAGTATGACTGAATTTATTTATTACTGAAGAACAATCTTTAATTCCCCAGTACAGCTTCTGATTGGCTGGACTGAACAGCCAAGTATATGGAACACATACTATAAATTGACAGGGAATGTATTCTAGTTTTATCAATTAACAAACAGGAAAGTAATCCTATGAGAGTAGGAATCCCTAAGCAATTGCCTTTTTCAGCTGAATAAGAAATCTCCTCCCCTATTATACTGTAATCTATAATTGTACAATTATATACATAGGATGGGAACTCTTCCTTCCAGTTAGAAGCTGTAAAGAAGCTGAAGCAGCTTCACGAAATGGTCAGAACTAGAAGCCCTCATTTAGTCATTTCTTCTTCTGATGTCATCTGCACCCAGAATGATCTCCCTGCAGAGTTCAGAGAGGTGTGTAATCAAGGAGAAGCACCACAAGTCTTCCCACGACTGAGTAAGTATCTAATAGGAAACCAGGAATAGGTCCCACAGAGAATGTTCCTTTAGTAGATTGTGATACCTTTTAATTGACCGACAAAATAAAACATTTTTTATTCCATAAGCTTTAAAAAACCTCACAGGTCTTTTCTTCAGATGTATTAATTACCAACTAGGGAAATTAGGTGTTTTAATTAGATCTTGGTGGTCAATGAATAATCACAAAAAGCATTGATCAGAGGTAGAGCAATCTCAGATATTCAGGATAATCATCTGGAACCATCTTTCTTCAGAAATTAACTTATCACTAATATCACTGACTTAAATTGATGAAAACTATTCTCACTATGGGCCTGATTATCTGATTATAAGTATACAGAAAGAGAAACAGTCTGTCATGAACAAACAACAGCTCAGTGGGTTGTTCTATGGTCGGTTATCACCTGTGATTTGCTTCTTTCAAATCAATTGTGCTTTTTCACAAAGGAGATTTTTCCATAAGTGTATCAGTCTCATCCAGCCCAACAAGGTCAGCCAAGCCCAAAAATACCAGGGCAATTCTCCTCTGAACAAGGAGCATGACAACCCCAGATGAATGCTTCATCTTTCTTTGGGACTCATCAGTAAGGTTGCAGCCATATCCTCTAAGTACATTGGTCAAAGAGTCCTGAGAGAGTGCTCCTCTTTCTGTATGTATTTGTAATATGACCCTAGGGAAGCCTCCCTAACGGTGATGGGGAATTTAGATGTGTACTCTAGCCCATTGTGCTTAGAGGAATATGGATGCACCTCATTGACATGGCCCAATGAAGGCCAAAAGCAATTGTCTCGTTGTTGTCATGTTCCTTATTCAGAGATGGATTGCCTGGTATTTTGGGGCTGGACTGAGCTTGTTAGGCAGGGTTAGACTGATATACATCAAGAAAGTGGTTTGTGAAAACCATTATTGGGCTAAAAAGAAACTGCTCCCAGTTGGTACATTGCTATATAACAAACTACTGAGCTGTTCTTCATTCCTGAGAGAGCGCTTCTCTTTATGTATATATCTGATTCTCTAATGCTTTCTGTTTTGGTGAGATAATACCCAACAATTCCTGTTACCTCAAAGAAGTTTAGAAAGGCATATTTTAGGCTAGAGAGCAGTTTATCTTGATAAATGGTGTTCTGGATGTAATGGAAAGATACATACAATACCAAATCATGCTACTTCTTTAAAAAAAAAGATATTACATGATTTCTCTACCATGTCAGCATTTTATTGTTAATTTTTGCCCTTATTGCTTTCAATTCGCATAAACCATTAGACTAAACATGTCCTCTAGAATCAATCAGATTTGAACAATCCCTCCAGCCTCAGCTATTCCTATGTTCTTCACATATTCTATGATCCTTTACACACAATGCATGACATCTTATAGCGAGACCCACAATTTGTACTATTTGTACTCACAACCTAACTTTACCTAGCTAGGGATTTATAAGTAATAACATAATCCCAAAGAGAGGGCTTGTAGACATTTCACAGTCAATATTGCAGCATATGTGCTAACAAATGCTTATTTGTTTCTAAAATCGAGGTATTAATGGGTTGAAAAAGAATTGCTGTATTTTGATTCAGCATAAATCTGCTTCATTAGGTATAGATGATTATGTACTACAAGATTAAAAGAAAACTAAATTAAAAATTAAACTTTCAAGATTCAGATAGAACATGCAATCTTAAAAAAAATGTGCACATGTGATGGATGTCATATGATATAGGGGGAGGGAAAATGGAATTAACTTTGAATTTTGCCAGAAACAAAAAGCTACTTCTCATTTAAAATCCTAAGTAAGTGCTATTGAGTTGTCTTTTTATTATGCATTTATTGATTATGCAATTGTACTGTATTTAATGGTCTTTTAAGCAACGACGAATACAAAATATGCATAAAAGTTTTGATATAGATAATTTAGATAGCTATAGCTTCTTTGCATGAGAGCTTACTAAGGTAGGATCAGTACCAGTGCACATAACATTGTTACAAATATTGAAAACACTGCTACCATATAGTGTACATTCCTGAGCCTACCTCAGTATGTTCTCATGGAAAGGAGCTAACATTCAGGAAACAGTGGTCAATTTGATAATAGATGTAAATTGTAACGTTTCTCTTTTTTTTTATTTTTATTTTTTACATTTTTCACTGTTTCTGAATCATGAAAGTTTAATATTGACTTCCATATCCCATTCATTCGTATATCCCTGTAACCATATTAGGACATAGTTGGCTATAACTAACTCTATGGAATGGTTATTATATGATTATATGTACATTAAATGTCTCATCTTTATCTTTCCATACAGTGCAAGCTATCGAGGAGCTGGATTTGTGTGAGATCTGTTTCAGCAAAGCATGTGCAGGCTGTTAATGTCATCAACGTACTCTCACCTGCACTTAATCTATTTACAATAATAAAGATGCACACATTACCAAACAATTCATGTATATACAAAGAGGAATATATTTAAAGCTATTATCTAATGGGTCTTTACTTTTCATCTTGTGAACAACGTTCTTTTTTTCTCTATATTTAGTTGTTATATTTCAAATTAAATTACAAATGGTAAAGTCTGTGCAGCATACCCTCGTTTCTTTACCCAATTCTTTAATTAAACATAAACCATCCAATATTATAAAGAACATGGTTTCTACTTTTTGTTATTACTGTAGAGGTAATAGTGGAAAAGCATGCAAGAGAAGTCAGCCAATAGGAGACTTTTGCAAAAGGAAATTTACCACTGGCCTAAACCAATAGGACACAGGATTGAGATGAAAAGGAAGATTCTCTCCTTGCAATGAAAAAAGCTATGTATATGGGTTTGTGGTTGGAAAGCAAATATGAAAAGAGCTGTACAAGAGCCTGGAGCTTGCTCTGCAAAATATAGCAGGCGCTTCCCTAGCTACCCAGGATTTTAGGATGTGGAAGAACAAAGTATTTGCTCACCAGAAAGTGTCTAAAGACATGAGAGGTTAGAAGGAAAGGGATAGGTGAGGGGGATTAGTATCAGAAAGGGTAAGAGAAAGTGTAAGAAAAGGATGAAGAGAAGGAATAAAGGGCCACCATACTATAGACCTCATAAAATTTTGGGATGCTAACCAGGGACATGGTGGGCACAAGGGGCATAACCAGGGCTGCTTGGGCTTTAGCTAGGCATAGTCTGGGGAGCTTGGGGGTGGGGTTTTGGTGATGTGAGTGATGTTAGGACTTTGGAGGGCAGTGTCTGAGCAGTCTGAAGGGTTTATTGGAGAGCCCACAGAACGAGGAGGCATCATAAACTTAAGTTCAGGATGTGGGACAATGAGATTGTAAGATTATAGAGGCCTGACAGAGACAGGGCTATATGCACAAATGAAATCTGTATCTGTTACAGTAATCACATTTATCTTAGCATGCAAAAATCACCAAGAAAAAACATTTTAATTAATGGAGGTTACAATGTTTAAAACAGATATGAACACACTAATTTTATCTGCCTTTCACAAACGTTTCCTGAACAGAGGATACTGCAATAGCAACAGTATAGATCGGTACATATATAAATGAATTATTAAAGGTCAATAGAACTATTTTTTTTTTAAATCATGTATTTATATGAAACTAGTTGATAAGCCTGCCTAGAGGGCAGTCTGTGTGTTAAAAACGAAACCCCCAAGCAACAAAAAATAAAAAAGTAAAAATACAGAAAAAAATAAACAAAGCTATCCAAAATAATAAAATTAAACCTAAACTAATACCCCTATAAAAATAATTTTTTGTAGGGCATTGCCCTAAAGAATTCAGCTCTTTTACATTAAAAGTAAACAAAGTCCCCCCTAACAGTAAAACACCCCACCCACCAAACCCCCCAAAATAAAAAAAAAAAAAACACTAATAAACCTAAACTACCCATTTCCCCTAAAGGGGCATTTGTATGGGCATTGCCCTTAAAAGGGCATTTAGCTCTTTTGCAATTTGCACAAAAAAAACCCCTAATCTAAAAATACAAAATCCCCCCAAAAATTATAAAAAAAACCCCTAACACTAAAGCTCCAAATAGGTACTCACGGTTTCAGAAGTCCCACGGAGAAGGTCTTCTTCCACGCGGGTCTATCATCTTCATTCACCAGCGAAGGCGGTGCGGAGCCAAGGTTCGGAGCAGTTTTTCCAGATGTGGCGATCCTCGACAGTGGTCATCTGTGGCGTCATCGTTGGTCCTTGGCGGTGGTCCTCGGTGGCATGGAGGCTCCTCTTCATCCGATGGTCCATGGTATACTAAATATAGAATGCAAGGTACCCGCAATCAATTTGGGGTACCTTGCATTCCTATTGGCTGAATTTTTCAAAACAGCCAATAGGATTAAAGCTACTAAAAATCCTATTGGCTGTTCAAATCAGCCAATAAGATTTCAGTAGCTCTCATCCTATTGGCTGCTGAATTTTTCAAAACAGCCAATAGGATTAGAGCTACTGAAATCCTATTGGCTGTTCAAATCAGCCAATAAGATTTCAGTAGCTCTCATCCTATTGGCTGATTTTGAAAATTTTAGCCAAAAGGAATTCAAAGTACCCCAATAAAGATGGGGTACTTTTAATTCAATCTTCAGTGTGCGGTGGACGATCGCAAGAAGAGGAACCTCCATGCCTTCACCAAGGACCACTGCCGCGGAGGACCGCCACCGCCGCCAATGACTGCCACCGAGGATCGCCACTTCTGGGAAGACTGCTCCGGACCTCCGCTCCGCACCGCCTTCGCTATGGATGAAGATGATGGACCTGTCTGGAAGAAGACCTTCTCCGCGGGACTTCTGAAACCGTGAGTACCTATTTGGGGCTTTAGTGTTACGTTTTTTTTTACATTTTTTGGGGGGTTTTGTTTTTTAAGATAAGGTTTTTTTGGGGGCAAATTGCAAAAGAGCTGAATACCCTTTTAAGGGCAGTGAAAAAGAGCTGAATGCCCTTTAGGGGCAATGGGTAGTTTAGGTTTATTAGTGTTATTTTTTTGGGGAGGAGTTTGGTGGGTGGGGAGTTTTATTGTTAGGGGGGACTTGGTTTATTTGTAATGTAAAATAGCTGATTTCTTTAGGGCAATGCCTTACAAAAAAGCCCTTTTAAGGGCTATTGGTAGTTTAGCATTAGATTAGGTTTTTATTTTATTTTGGGGGGCTTTTTTATTTTCATAGGGATTAGGTTTAATTTTTTTATTTTGGATAGTGTTATTTATTAATTTTTGTATTAGATTAATGTAATGTAATTTTTATTTTATTTTATATTGTAATGTAGTATTTTTTTATTGTAATTAAGGGTTAATTTAGGGGGTGTTAGGTGAGGGGGCTTAGTCATTAAATTATTTTTTTGCATTGTGGGGGTTGGTGGTGTAGGAGTTAATAGGTAAATTAGGTTTAATGCATTGTGGGGGTTGGCGGATTAGGGGTTAATAGATGTATTAGGTAGTTTGCGATGTTGGAGTTTGTGGATTTAGGGGTAAATAATTTTATTAGGTACATAAACAAACACACAAGCAGTGCGCTCTATCATGTCCTCACCGCATATGGACAGCACTTCCGGTATTCGGCACACAGGAGAGTGGGGATGACATCACAGTCACATGAACCAGTAGGGAACAAGAGCGTATCCGTCCTATACGCTAGACAAGTAGAGGATCCAATGCAAAAAATAGTAGTTCCAATGCCGGTTAAAAGTAGAAAGTTCCTTTATTGTAATGCACATTAAAAACACCAACGAGCACAGTACAGTTTAACTGAAGCACAGCACAAACTGACCAGGACTCAGATAAATTAGGTTTAATGCATTGTGGGGGTTGGCGGATTAGGGGTTTAATAGATGTATTAGGTAGTTTGCGATGTTGGAGTTTGTGGATTTAGGGGTAAATAATTTTATTAGGTAGTTGGGATATTTTTTCTTAATACTTAGTTTGGGCGGTTAGTTTATTTTTTTTCTTAATACGTTGTGCGGCCGGTTAGTTCAAGAATTTTTTTTTTTAAAATACTTATTGCGGGCGCTTAGGTTTTTTTTTTTTAATACTTATTGCATTGCGGGATGCTTATGCTGCATCCTGGTGGCTTTGCTGCATGTAGGTGAATTATTTTTGGCTGCGCGCGCAGCCAACATTCCTTTGAGGATGCTGTGCGCAACTGACTATACCGACGGACGCGTTACAAATGTGATTATAGTGTAGATGATGCATTTAAAGAAAAGATAGTCTGAGAATAACATGTAGATGTATTTTTAAAGTTTAATTAGCTGTTTAAATATTGACAAAATAATTGTAAAGTTTTAGTGTCTATAAAACAATGGGAGCTGCCATGTTGTAACTTAGGTTACCTTCTCTGCTGTGGCCAATAAGGGACAGTTATAAATAGGTCACTAAAGTGTGCATCCTATGGCTGTGAGGAATATAACAGTGTTCTGCACTTCCATTTCTAGCAGGAACTGAAAAGCTCACAATTTCAGTAATTACAGTAAAAAGGGACAAAATAAATAATGAAAGCATATTGCAGTGTTTATATATATATATATATATATATATATATATATATATATATATATATATATATCATAGACTATGAGGCCAAATTATCAAAGGTCTTGCGGATATGAATGTGACACCCTAAAGGTATATCTCACAGACAATACAATGTCAATGCCTTTACACCTTTAGGGTGTCACGCTTCACTTCGATCCCTATATCCGATCCTGCCCAGTTATTACTCCCTGATATTTGTCTGGGAGCTTCTGTGTGCAGCTGGGTGTAGTGGTAGCGATGCAGAATATAAGGTAGGATATATGGTTTTATTGGCATAGGACTTATGTGCCCAAAGTAAGGGTGTATTTGGTCAGTCACAGACTTTAGCAACAAATATTGGCAATGTGCATTATGTTTGAATTGTATTAAATGTACATATTGTTATTGTTATATCTACAATGAACAGAGGTGTTTATATATCCCACATTTGACCTTATAATATGTGTCTTTATCATGAGACCATAATAAACATTCTTATTTTTATTGCTTAAAATAGTGCTTGATTCCCATCTTTTTTTAAATGGAACATTTATTAAGATGTTCCATTTTCTTCTCTCATAGTCTCATAGTCTATGATTACATTTAATAATATAGGGTCTGCACCATACATATTGTTGAAACTATACTACATTGCATTATATATGTTCTCACTTATATCGACCATTTGTCCTCTACACTTTATTTTATATATATATATATATATATATATTAATATATGTTGCGGGGTGAAGTCATATATATATTACAGTATATATATATATGCTAATTTCTAAGCCCTTGAAGGCCAACCTCTTATCTCAGTGCAGTTTGACAGTGCTATTTAATGTGTGCCCTATTGATAACATTGTACTCAGTCTTGTGGAGTTATGAATGAGTCTGCGCTGATTGGCTAAAATGCAAGTCTGTCAAAAGAACTGAGACAAGGGGGCAGTCTGCAGAGGCTTAGATACACGGTAATTATATGGAGTTTCCATCATATGGGTTTTACATGTTCCTTGTTCAGAGAGAATTGTCTGGTATTTTGGGGCTGATCTGACCTTACTCTGCGGGATCAGACTGATTTACTTCAGGAAAGTTCTCCTTTGTGAAAATTGAAATTGAGCTAAAAGAGGCTGCTACTTGGTGGTAACTCGCCATACAACAAGCTACTGAGCTGTTTGTTCGTTCCTGGTAGAGCACTTCTCTTTCTGTATGTATTTGTATTATGACCCTGGGGAAGTCTCCCTAAGGGTGATGGGGAAACCATATGTGAACTCCTTACCCAATGTGCTTAGAGGAATATGGCTGCACCTCACTAACGAGACCCAAAGAAGGCCGAAACGATTATCTTGTTGTGTTCATTTGTTCTGAGGAGGTTAGCCTGGTATTTTTGGGCTGGACTGACCTTTCTTGACAGGCTCATACTGATATACTTCAAGAAAGTTCATCTCTGTGAAAAGCACAACTGGGCTAAAAGAGGCTGCAATAAAACAACTACTAGCTGTTATTCATTCCCAGTAGAGTGCTTTTCTTTCGGTATTCATTTACCTTATGTAAATATATATGTTAAATGCAGGAAACCTACTGGCAGTAGACTGGAAAATATATGTAAAGTGCAATTTAACGAATTTCAAACATAACAAGGGTCTATCAATAAAGCCCAATGAGTGCAAACTGCCATGTTTTGTTTTCTTTATATATTGTATTATTGACAATTAACATAATTACCTTTGTCCCCATAACTGCTGAAATAATATTCCTGAGCTGGGGCTATGTCTAACAGTTTATAGCTTAAATAAACAACTACAGTTTTTGTTACAGACAATATTTCCAGGAATAACATCTGTAGACAAACATAATGTAACTAATGGTTATCAGATGTGATAATATAACATATAGAACACTAGGTGTGACACGTCATAAACAAACTTGTATTTAAAGCACACTATGGAGCACTGAAGAGATAAATACCTGAAGCGGTGCTGCACATATACATAGTTTTAGTATTATAAATGGAATTGGCATTGCTGGTTTTAGATTGCTATAAATCTATTCTATTGATTATTGCTAGTACTTTTTAAAGGGACATTCCAGCCAAAATTGGAATCCATATGGATGTATTTCAGTTTTGAATAGAAGCATTTGTGTAATATAATGTATTAGCAAGAAGGCTTCTAATAAAAGTTATAGCTGTTTCATTTAAGTATGTACCGTGCACCAGCATTTTAAACACAGCACTTGCTTAAGAGAGCCTAAGGTTCTTGTACCATCTGGTAATTACTAATTTGTTAATTGCTGACATGATACAAGACCCAGTAGCTCTCTGAGCAGCTGCAGTATTTAAAATGCTGGTGCACTGAGAATATCTACCTATGCCTCACATGCACGTGCATTTTGACGGTACATGTATATTGCAAATATATTACTTTTCAAGGGTGTCATTAATCTATGTGCATTTAAATTTTGCCCGGAATGTCCCTTTAATGATCAATTCAGGGAATATGGTCCTATACTTAACATATGCCAGTCCTGTTTTCTGATCACCATCCAAATTCCAGATTAAAATAGAGGACCATTAAATAGAGTAGAATTGCATAACCAACAAGTGCATAATAAAACAACAATGCAATAGCATAGTTTGCATTTTCAATGAGCTCTAGATTTTTTTAATAACCAAATCAAAATTGAGTTCAATTTGCCGGCACATGTATCACATGACAGCCGCCAGCCAATCATAGACTCATATACTTATACAATGTGAATTCTTGCACATGCTCAGTAGTAGCTGGTGCCACAAAAAGTGTGAACATAAAAAGACTGCGCACAATTTGATAATGGAAATAAATGGTAAAATCTCTTAAAACGACATGATCTATCGAAATGATTAAAGTTTAATTTTGACTTGAGTTTCCATTTAATGTCACTTCAAATTCAACAGTTAAAAGGACTTAATATACTCCGGATAAAACTTTTTAACTTTTATCGAGCCCCCCAAAAAATGTTTTAAATGTAACCTTTGGTTTTGTGTATGAGCAAAACATACTGAAATGATGTGCTGTCATATTGATGATGTTAGAAAACAATGTCACCAAACTGATACAAGTGCTACCCGCTCAATCAATTAAAGTAAAAAATAAATAATAGTAAGCTCTTTTACACTAATAAAAAGAAACTAAATCAATAACCCAACATGAACAAAATCAGCACTGTACCGATAATGTCCCCATTCAAATCCCTTAGGACCCAGCGATCAAAAGTTTGCCACCAAAAACATCAAAAACCAATCATCAAAGACAATAGTGCTATTATTAATGACAATGGTCTGTACCTGCAAGTGGTAAGATGTCTCCCATAGAATTAATGAGAGCTCTCTGCTATGTAAAAGTTTGTAATGGAGGAAATATACAGGTAGAACGTGCCGTAAGTTTAAACTTTAATATTACACCTAATAAAAAATCAATTTTCGTATGCATAGGTTTTCTTTTCAAAGTAATTTAGATTTTCAAGAAAAAACAGTGAGATCTGTAGGGCACAGATGTTTAGATAATTATGCTGGGATTCGAGAGACAATTTCTTACACGCCCATGGAATGCCCAAGTTCAGCCCATTTTATGATTAAAAAACAATAACGCTTTGTGATTTGAAATGCACATCAGGGGCACTCTCACGAGGGCACAGTCCCTCCTTTTAACGCCTCTTACTCTGTAGTTTCTGATACTTCAAATAGCCTTTCAAATTTGAACTTTACTTACCAGATAGAGTAATACTAATTTATAGCTCCCGCTATAGATCAGCTGATATATTTCTTGTAACCAATGTTGTCATTTTAGCTCCTTATTATATTAACCTTGCTCTTCTGGGATACATTGTATCACAATAGGTTATTCTTTATTCAACTCAGAGTGTAAGCTATTTGTGTGTATCGTCTGGCTGGTTTTCTATATATCCCCCAATAACATTTGTATGAATGTATGGACAATACTATCCCTTTTGCATAAAAACTTCGCATTTTTTGTGCAGTTCTTACTGCATTTTAGTAAAGGTAATTGCTCATGTTACCTATAAACATCACTACACACTATTATAAGCTACCCATCAACGTACAGACCTACAACTAGATATGTGCAATTTACTCTTTGTGGAGCTTGAATTATTTGTGTGAAAGTACAAGGCCCAAAGATCTGTACAAAGTCAGATGTTTGTGTATTAAACTTTCATAAGAACAGATCTGAATTACATGCAGTAATATGAAAATTGGTGTATACTGTCCCCTTTAAGGTGCATGTGAGGGGTGGAGCTTGGAGGTGAAAAATAATTGCATCAAACAAGGTGTTAAAGGTATATGAAAAGCAAAATATGTTGCCATTTAATTTGCTTCATTCTCATGATATTGTTGAAAAGATACCTAGGTAGATGTCTGTAGCATTATATGGCAGCAAATAATGCTGCCATCTAGTGCTCTTGAAAATGGATAAAACTGCTGCTCTATGTGAATTATATAAAAAAAAAAATCTTAGGTTTCATGCGTCTATAATTTGTTTATAATGTACTGAACTTACACGTTAATTTATTGCAAGTGAAGTCCTGTAATTAGTAAGGTGTTAATATCCCTTTTTGTTCTGTAGAGCTGAAATTGTATTTTCTTTTCCATAATCTACTTTGAATTCTCTGACTCAGACTTTTCCAACAGGTTATCAGCTATCAAGGACAACGTTTTGTGTGTTCTGTTATCTTTGTTTTAACATGTCAGTATATTCTTCCAGCAAAAATCCACCAGTAAAATACCTATCAGTAATCAATCAAATCAGCTCATGAAGCAATATCTGACAGTGAACTTATTCCTAGGTCAAGAAAATGAAAATGTACTCTCTAAAGAGTAAAGAACTAAGAGGTTTTGTTCTATGTACCCCTGTCCCGGAGAAACGTTTTATATACAAATCTACATTTTTAATAGCCCAGTGGTTGGTACCATTTGTCTACAAAGTAAAAATGTTTGTCTCTGTATATCAATGTGTTATGGCTGTATGGTTAGACTTTCATAGCACCTGACCGCCATGATCTGCTCCTGGGCTTGGCAATCACTGCGTCATATATCTCAAAATCTCACTGATTGTTAGATACTGCTACAAAATGTTATGCCATGCAGGTAAAGTTTAGCATTAAAGGGACATTAAACACTATATACATGCTAGATAGAATGATGCATTCAAAGAAAAGATTAGTCCATGACTAACATGTAGATGTATTTTTTAAAGTTTCATTAGTTGTTAAAAAGTGCCAAAATAAGTGTAAAGTTTTAGTGTCTATAAAACACTGGGAGCTGCCATGTTGTAACTTGTGTTACCTCTCTGCTGTGGCCAATTAGGGCCAGTTATACATAGGTCATTAGAGTGTGCAGCCAATGGTTGTGCTGGATTTAACAGTGTTTTCTGCACTTCCATTTCTAACAGAACTGAAAAGCTCACAATTTCAGAATGGAATTACAGGCAAAGAGGACAAAATAAATAATGAAAGTATATTGCAGAGTTGTTTTATTATATACAATTTATCATTTTATATTACCATCTCAAAGTGTTTAATGTCCCTTTAAGGAATGGAGTTAGGGTTAAACTATAGGACACAAGAAAAGGATACCATTTATTGCATTAATTCCTACTAATTTAACACAGTGATGATTGAATATATTAATTATAATCTCTCTGTTTATATGGTGAGTATAATGGAGTGAGATAATTTAAAACAGGAATGCTGAACTTTTAGTCTCAGATAGTATTTCAAAATCCCTATTGCTTGAAAATTGAACCACCCACTTGGTGTGGAGGTAATCTATCCATTATTCAAATATATATATGAAAAGGACCAACACTCTCTGGATTTAAAACAGCATCAAGACATAAAAGGTCTGAGGATGGGTGAGAACCCCAAAATGTCACATTAAAGTCTTGGTGCTGTGTTGAATCCAGATATTGCAGGTCCTTCTCTGCTATTTATAATTCCAGTCCAATGCCAGTGACTTGAGTTGAGATATATATATATCAGCCAGATAAGTATGTATATGGAATATTTTTCATAGATTCAGGAGGAAAATCACTGCAAAAAATATACTAAGCAAATAACTAATTAAACCTGCAATATTAATAGTAGAGTTGGCACTATCTCCCTCTGATTGTTGTGAATTCAAGTATTCATCATTATTTTGTGTAATTAAAGGGGCAGTATACTGTAAAATTGTTTTTCCCTTAATGTGTTTCCTATTACTTTTTTACCAGCTGCAGAGTATAAAATGTATGTGATTTGCTTTTTTAAGGCTTATTTGTGTCTGAATTAGATGACTTTATGTTTGAAGTTACAACTTAATAAAATGGGTTGAGCTTGTAGGCATAATCAGATCTCATTACTGTATCACATTGTGTACATATACATGTGTCTTTATCTTATATCTGTAGGTATAATCGATCTCATTACTTTATCACATTGTGTACCATATACATGTGTCTTTATCTTATATCTGTAGGTATAATCAGATCTCATTACTTTATCACATTGTGTACATATACATGTGTCTTTATCTTATATCTGTAGGTATAATCAGATCTCATTACTGTATCACATTGTGTACATATACATGTGTCTTTTATCTTATATCTGTAGGTATAATCAGATCTCATTACTGTATCACAATTGTGTATATATACATGTCTGTATCTTATATCTGTAGGTATAATCAGATCTCATTACTGTATCACATTGTGTATATATACATGTGTCCTTTATCTTATATCTGTCTGTAGGTATAATCAGATCTCATTACTGTATCACATTGTGAATATATACATGTCTGTATCTTATATCTGTAGGTATAATCAGATCTCATTACTATATCACATTGTGTGCATATACAGTACATGTGTCTTTATCATATCTGTAGGTATAATCAGATCTCATTACTGTATCACATTGTGTACATATACATGTGGTCTTTATCTTATATCTGTAGGTATAATCAGATCTCATTACTTTATCACATTGTGTACATACACATGCCTCTTTATCTTATATCTGTAGGTATAATCAGATCTCATTACTTATCACATTGTGTACATATACATGTCTTTATCTATATCTGTAGGTATAATCAGATATCATTACATTATCACATTGTGTACATATACATGTCTTTATCTTATATCTGTAGGTATTATCAGATCTCATTACATTATCACATTGTGTACATATACATATGTCTTTATGTTATATCTGTAGGTATAATCAGATCTCATTACTTTATCACATTGTGTACATATACATGTGTCTGTATCTTATATCTGTAGGTATATATCAGATCTCATTACTGTATCACATTGTGTACACATACATGTGTCTTTATATTATATCTGTAGGTAAAATCAGATCTCATTACTGTAGTCACCATTGTGTACATATACATGTGTCTGTATCTTATATCTGTAGGTATAATCAAATCTCATTACTGTATCACATTGTGTACATATACCATGTGTCCTTATCGTATATCTGTAGGTATAATCAAATCTCATTACTGTATCACATTGTGTACATATACATGTGTCTTTATCTTATATCTGTAGGTATAATCAGATCCTCAATACTGTATCACATTGTGTACCTATCACATGTGTCCTTTTCTTATATCTGTAGGTATAATCAGATCTCATTACTGTATCACATTGTGTATATATTCATGTGTCTTTATCTTATATCTGTAGGTATAATCAGTTCTCACTACTTTATCACATTGTATACATATACATGTGTTTGTATCTTATATCTGTAGGTATAATCAGATCTCATTACTGTATCAATTTGTGTACCTATACATGTGGCCTTATCTTATATCTGTAGGTAATATCAGATCTCATTACTATATCACATTGTGTACATATTCATGTGTCTTTTATCTTATATCTGTATGTATAATCAGATCTCACTACCTTTATCACATTGTGTACATATACATGCGTCTGTATTCTTATATCTGTAGGTATAATCATATCTCATTACTTTATCACACTGTGTACATATACTTGTCTTTATCTTATATCTGTAGGTATAATCAGATCTCATACTTTATCACATTGTGTACATATACATGTGTCTGTATCTTATATCTGTAGGTATAATCAGATCTCATTACTGTATCACATTGTGTACATATACATGTGTCCTTATCGTATATCTGTAGGTATAATCAAATCTCATTACTGTATCACATTGTGTACATATACATGTGTCTTATCTTATAGCTGTAGGCATAATCAGATCGCATTACTGTATCACATTGTGTACATATTCATGTGTCCTTAATCTTATATCTGTAGGTATAATCAGATCTCACTACTTTATCACATTGTGTACATATACATGTGTTTGTATCTTATATCTTTAGGTATAATCAGATCTCATTACTGTATCACTTTGTGTACCTATACATGTGTCCTTATCTTATATCTGTAGGTATAATCAGATCTCATTACTGTATCACATTGTGTACCTATACATGTGTCCTTATCTTATATCTGTAGGTATAATCAGATCTCATTACTGTATCACATTGTGTACATATTCATGTGTCTTTATCTTATATCTGTAGGTATAATCAGATCTCACTACTTTATCACATTGTGTACATATACATGTGTTTGTATCTTATATCTGTAGGTATAATCAGATCTCATTACTGTATCACATTGTGTACATATTCATGTGTCTTTATCTTATATCTGTAGGTATAATCAGATCTCATTACAGTATCACACTGTGTACATATACTTGTTTTATATTATATCTGTAGGTATAATCAGATCTCATTACTATATCACATTGTGTACATATACATGTGTCTTTATATTATATCTGTAGGTAAAATCAGATCTCATTACTGCATCACATTGTGTACATATACATGTGTCTGTATCTTATATCTGTAGGTATAATCAGATCTCATTACTGTATCACATTGTGTACATATACATGTGTCCTTATCTTATATCTGTAGGTATAATCAAATCTCATTACTGTATCACATTGTGTACTTATACATGTGTCTTCATCTTATAAGCTGTAGGTATAATCAGATCTCACTTACTGTATTACATTGTGTACCTATACATGTGTCCCTTATCTTATATCTGTAGGTATAATCAGATCTCATTACTGTATTACATTGTGTACCTATACATGTGTCTTTATCTTATATCTGTAGGTATAATCAAATCTCATTAACAGTATCACATTGTGTTACATATTCATGTGTCTTTATCTATATCTTGTAGGTATAATCAGATTTCACCACTTTATCACATTGTGTACATATTCATGTGTCTGTATCTTATATCTGTAGGTATAATCAGATCTCATTACTGTATCACACTGTGTACATATACTTGTCTTTATCTTATATCTGTAGGTATAATCAGATCTCATTACTATATCACATTGTGTACATATACATGTGTCTTTATATTATATCTGTAGGTAAAATCAGATCTCATTACTGCATCACATTGTGTACATATACATGTGTCTGTATCTTATATCTGTAGGTATAATCAGATCTCATTACTGTATCACATTGTGTTGTCAGTATATTTATGAAAATCTTAGCAGTGCTATCCAAATAATATATATAAGTTTATGGCAGGGTTATAAACACAATACAAAGAAATAGAAACCCTTATAAACCATGCACCTACTAGACCATACAATTAATATAAATATCTGAATTCTTTATTTAGTTAATATCCATAAACATATTGAACTATATTTGCAATAAAGGAAACTAAATAAAAGTTTATATGCGTTAGAACCAACTCTTAAGATATGCTATTCTTCTTACAAAACCCAGAACAATATACATTCACAATTCAGCCTTATTTATTAACACAATGGGACTAAAAACCTTTACATCCAAGCACTACAATTCTAAACAGTGTTTATAAAACAATAGGATAAAATATATATTCTGCTATTTAACTGCAATTTATCCTAATACAAATTAACCGACAATATCAGAACTTGTATAGATGAGTTACTTAGCCAATTCAGACACAGATTTGAACAATACCTAGGCTTATAACTACCCAACTTAAAATACAATATACCTTCACCAATTTTTGAACCAATTCGTAGCGGGTCTTTAGGTCATCTCATTTGAAAGAAGGTTTTTGCACAAATCAAGGATAAGTTTTAAGCTCTTGCTGAAGTGAACTTTTTTTTTTATTCAGGTATATCGCAGCCAAAATCAGATCACTAATTTTCAACAAGTTACAGACAACTCTCTCTTGTGCATTCAACACTCCCATTATATAATCATTGATGACATCATGTGGTGGCACTACGGGAGCTGACCTTCCCATTGGTTATCTGGGAAGTCTAAATCGGATTGGCCCTTGGAAATTTCATTTTTAACAGCCAGAAAGAACCTTCTGGCTGTAGTTCTCGCAACATAACACCAGGTGGCAGCATACAGTACAACATAGCAATACAATACAGCATTTCTGACATTTTAAGCAAGTTAATTTTTTTTTTTATAAAATGGTTATTTAATCAGATCACACTATCTGCATAATCATATATAACCCCAATTACAGATGGTTAATATTAGGTTATTTTTTTTTGATTATTCTGATACCAAATATGTTATATTATTAACATTTTATTTTATTTAGGTAATTTAATACTGCTAATTATTAGTTTAAAATGCATTACAATGTTATCGGTATCCTGGCATTTATATGTGAATAATAGCTTATTTTTAATTCAGTATTGTACTGTATTCCAAGTGAATCCTGTCTATGTAGATCTGAAATAAAAATAAATGTTAATAATCACTTCTCTTCAGGTCCATAAACATCTATTCATGTTCTTAAACACACAGAGGCTAAGATATTCATGCTTTCAAAACATACACATATATATATATCATATATATTATATATATATATATATATATATATATATACACATACACACACACATCTCATGTCCATTAAAACATATACTGTTGCTTTGAAATCATAATGTAAGTCATTGGTCTTCACTGTATTATCCTAACATTTCTAACTTTTCAGTAACTTCAGTTGCCAGGACTTTTTGTCTCATACTCACCACATGGGGTCAATCCATGAGGAGTTGTAAGAGTCTTTAAAACAGCATATTTCCTGTTTAGGCCAGCAGTGCAGATGTGTATTTGATTTTATTTGTGTCACCTTCCCCCAAGAGGGGTTTTTGCAGTAAGTCTTCAAATAGAGATTCAGTGAGATAGAACTGTTGTATCACACGTGTCAAATTCCAAAGGGGTCCTTGAACACATTCTTTTCTCACCTCACCAAATGTTCTGAGGTTATAAAAATCTGCATATATAGTCAAATGAATAGGGTCACTGAGCTATTTCCTTTAGAAAAGAAATGTTTGTGTTTCAAAAAGGCTCTACTGATCGTCAATCCTGATAGACGTGTATTAGAAGCTGTGTTCAACAAACTCATGTTTAATTAATCCTGAGTTCTCATCTAACATATACAGTGTATAAAATATACATATATATATATATATATATATATGTACACATATGTAATATCATCATAATATTCATATACTCTGACATAAATCCCCCTTCCAACTTCAAATAGATGTAGGACACATGTATTTGAATTGGCTTAAAGTCAGTGGTATTTGATGAGGATCAACCGTATACCTCATAGACAGTCTCTTATGAAGAAAAGTTTGTTATTTTGAGCTTTCATGTTTATCAGTTAGGCATCTTTAAATTACAGTATGTCTTTAGTGCATTTGGGGATATGACACTTCATTCTCCCTCTATGACTTGTAGTTGGGACCTGGGATGACATGCCCGCAGTTGATTTATATGTACCCATTATCTATGAAACCTTCATTTTTGGGGATCCGTATTTTATAGGCCACTGGAGAATATTTTGTCAGTAATGACAAAAGGACCTTTCCATGAGGGAAGAAATTTCTTCTCCCTAACCTGATCTCTTCCAAAGTTATAAAGATAAACTTTATCATTTATTTCATATTCCTTTTGGATGTTTTTGAGATCATAATAGGTTTTAGTGGCAGTTGCGGCTCTTTCTAAATTCCTTTGAGCAAATGCAAAGGCATATTGCAGGTGTTTTCTTAGGTTTTCCACATATTGATGTGTATTGGCAGCGTTTATCAAATTTTGGTCTGATGTACGGTTACAGTAGATGCTGAGGTAGAACCATTCTTCTACCTGTCATCAGTTCAAAAGGTGACATTTTGGTAGCACTACTTGGAGTTGCTCTAATGCCATTAAGACTAGAGGTAGTTTTACATCCCAGTCTTTACCTGTTTCACTCACAAACTTTTTGAGGATTTTAACAATGGACTGGTTGTAACGCTCTACACCACCACTTGAGGCAGCTCTATAAGCAATATGGAGCTTTCTTTTAACCCCTAGTATTTTCCCACATTTTTGTCATCACTTCGCTAGTGAAGTGGGTCCCCGATCTGATTCGATTCTTTGGGGCAAACCAAATCTGGAAAATACATGGTTGATGAGCAATGCTGCACATGTTTCCGCACTATTGTTAGGTGCACTAATGCACTCTACCCATTTAGTGAACAGGCATGTCACGGTTAACATGTATTTGTTACCTCTTGATGACCTTGTTACCGGACCAATAAAATCAATTTGTATATCTG
The DNA here is from genome assembly GCF_027579735.1 of Bombina bombina. Taxonomy (NCBI): domain Eukaryota; kingdom Metazoa; phylum Chordata; class Amphibia; order Anura; family Bombinatoridae; genus Bombina; species Bombina bombina. The sequence goes on along the minus strand of NC_069506.1, from coordinate 24,572,283 downwards.
ACATGGCATTACCATCCCCCTTTTTTGCAATGGCGCTCTATGCGTTGGTGCAGTGGGTTGGAACTGTGGGCAGATTAAACACCCTTGACAGTAGGTTTGAACATCTTTCAACATGTGTGGCAAAAAGCATAATCACGCAATATTTCATACGTGAGTTTGGCACCGCGATGACCAGATGTGGGAGCATCATGGGCATGTTGAAGCATTAGACCTCTGAACTTGGTGGGTACTACCCACTGCTGGATGCCAGTTTTGGAGGTTCTAATTAACAAACCATCCTGCAATTTGAATTGTGATTTAGATTTTATTAAGATTCTCAGATCTTCTTTGCCAATACAATCATCTTTTGAGATGGGGTTGCTTTCAGGATCTTCTATGTGTTTATAGAAGATGCCTACCAATGGGGTCTTCTTTTTGACTAGTGATCAGGTCCTCACTAGGAGAATCCTGACTCCATTGTACCAAGTTAGGCTCACTCTGTTGTTTTGCCTGGTTTCTGGTAATGGCTTCTACCTGAATTGCACCCATTAAGTGGTCAATATTAAGGAGTTCTCCAGTTATGGCTCCTTGTTTGGCTAATGAATCCGCAAGGTCATTGCCTTCTTATCAGGACCTAGAACTCTGGAATGACCCTTGGTCTTTTTCCAGTGTATGGTTAAATCATTGGATACTACCAGATTATCAATCTCGCAGAACAACTTGCCATGCTTGACTGGTTTGTTATTGCTTTTCTGCATGCCATTTCTTTTCCAAGTTGGCAGGTATTCAACAAAACTGTCACGCACATAATTTGAGTCAGTTATGATCACAAATTCATGAATACCATGTTCAATAGCCATTTCAATGGTTTTGAAAACAGCAGTTAGTTCTGCAACTTGACTGGATCTTGGTCCAATGTTGAAACCTACAGATATATTTGAGAATCCGTTTGCCCCAGTTATACCAATGCCAGCGACTAATCTGCGCTCATTATCAATAGTGGCATGGTAAGAACAACCATCAACATATACCCAAGGTAATGTTTTGACAATGGTCCTCATTGTACATTTTATATGGGGAAAGCAATTGTTCTTCCAGAAAATCATCTTCTGATAATTTTTCCCCAGGATCTCTAGCAGTACAGTCGTGGAGCTCAGCAAAGCCCTTGTGCGGACTGGATTCTTTTTATTCTGCTTGTAGCGAATTTCTAAGGGCCAGCCTTGTAAGGAAAGAGTCCACGCTGTTATGCGGCTGTTAGACAAATTCCCATCTCTTATTCTCTCACTTTGCAAATATAGCAAAGGCTGGTGGGCCGTTTCTACAATAATTTTCTCGCCCCTGTATATAGCTGCGGAAATTTTGTAGAGGCCCATACAGTAGATAAGAGGGCTTTTTCGCAATCGTTAAACTTTATTTCTACTGGGGATAGATTTTTGCTCGCATAAGCAATGGCTTTGTTCAAATTATCATGCTTTTGGTATAACACAGCACTCATGCTTATATCTGTGTAACCTGTCTCTAAGAAGAAAGGTTTGCCACCTTCAGGGTACGCTAAGCAAGGTGCTTGAGTGAGTTTTCTCTTCAGCTCTCTGATGGCTGTCTCTTGAGACTCACCCCAGTTGCCATTTCACATCTTTCTTTAGAAGAAGTAGTAGTGGTTTAGCTAATTCCGCATAATTATCAATGAATTTGCGAGAATAATTCGTCATACCCAGGAATGATCTCAATTCCTTTAAGTTAGTTGGGGTTTTTAGAATTCACTATAGCTTCCACCTTTTTCTTCTGGGGATTTAATCCATCAGAGGTAACTTCATGTCCCAAGAAGTTTACACGAGTGCGGCACCATTGAGCTTTTTTGCAGGGATAATTTGACAACCTGCCCTTTTAAGTTGGCTGAGGACATGTTAAGTTCTGTGATGTGTTTTTCAAAGTCTGTGCTTTTGATTAAAACATCATCAACATAAGATAAGGTCCCCCTTTCCAGTGCGTCAGGCATAGCCTTATGCATGAATACAGCAAATTCATGTCCAGAATTTATGTATCCAAATGGAAGTCTCTGGAATGCATATTGGACCTTTTGGAAGGAGAATGCTAGCTTATATTGGTCCTCTTCATGTACCTTTATGGTCCAATATCCCTGTGCACAATCAATGGCAGTGAATATTTTGGATCCTTGCATTTGTGCTAGGCACTGGTCAATGTATGGTACAGGCCAGCCAGGACATGAATACTCGTTTGTTTAGCTGTCTTAAGTCAGCACACAAACGCCATTGTCCATTGGGCTTAAGGACACCTAGAATAGGATTATTATAAGAGCTGTGCACCTGTCTGATAATACCTCTTTCTTCCAAATTCCTTATGATCTCTGCAAGAGAATCATATGAGGCTAAGGGAAGTCTGTATTGTTTGACAAATACAGGTGGTGCATCGGATCTGTTTGTATTCTTGCAATGTGCAAGTCTGTAGTACCACAGTCATAAGAATCCTTAGCAAAAATATCCTTGTACTCCATCAGGAGTTCTCGCAGCTGTTGGCGTTCATCATCGCTGGAACAGCCATTAGCTAAGGATATTTGCTCTTCGACTATTTGCTGAAATCCTGGGAAAGATTTCAGGCTGTCCTATTTCATAGGCTTCTTCCAGTCTAGAGGTGAGATCCCCTTGATTATAATTTACATTGCCTCCCATGACTCTGGTATTGGGGTAATCTTGCTGTTTGATTGGCTGATCAAACACTAGAGAGGCTTCTTCAATTTTACAGATGCCTTCCTCTGAGCTGAAGGGATAAATAGACTGAATATTAAATAGACCCTCTGGCATAGATGCAAAGGATTGTTCTATTAATTGTTCTTCAGTTAGGTATCCTTCAGGTATTAGCCCAATTACATTATTCTGGAATCCAAAAGTGTAATAACTTGATTCCAGTGCATATCCTATGGTAGTTCCCCTTGGATAATGTTATATCCTGTGGGGTCATGTTATGCACAATAATATTTATTGGAACAGTTCCAATATTCACCATAGGAGTGTAGGTTACTGAGACACCCAGATTTTGTATTCTATGGGAGAGGCAAATCAGTGTTTCAGAAGTTTTTAATTTCTGACCTCTCTTTACCTGTAAGGGTAAAAGAAATTTATCAGCCCCAGCAGGAATTATGACATCGCTAGATACCTGCATATTCACAGCATATGGCAATTGCTGGTTTGATTTCAGGGCTGCATTTTCATCCTGAAATACTTCAGGGTCCCCCTTTAACCTGCTCCAGAGGCAAGAATTAATCAAATCTATTTGTATGGCATATCTATGTAAGATATCATTGCCAATGTATATTTGATTATGGGGAGTATTTAAAACTAAAAACAGGTGCTTCACTGACTTATTTCCTATAGAGATAGATAATAAGCACTTAGCGGTGATGTTATAGCTTTCAGACCTGTCATCCAGGTTGCTGACACTGTGGTCTTGGGGAGAAAGATATTTAATCACTTTAGGTTCAGCTATCTGCGCTAATAAACCTTCGCTTATATAGCTAGCTTCCTGTTTTAAGTTTATTTTAGCATACTCGGTTTTACCAAGGTCATGCACTTGTATAGGGATAAATAGATCCTCTTTAACTCTCTCAATCCCTGTGAGGTATTGAGTGTGGCCTCCCCCCTTAGGGATTTTATGATCCCCCTTGTGGAGTGATATGGTTAATACATCGCCATCTAGGGAAATATTCGCTATTTTTCCGGGCGAAATTTTAAAAGTATTACCATCAGAGCCACTAAAAGGAGTTTTGATCATCTATTTGTAGAATAGTGATTTCAGGTACAGAGTTATTCCTGAAATGAATCTCCACAGCATCTGGTTTCTCTTCCACCACGTGACAGCTATGTCGGGTGCGAGAAATACCAGATTTTTCATAATTGATAGGCCGTTTAACTTGTGACCAAATTACATTATTTATGCAATCAATTATGGTGCTTAATCGTTTCAGGAGATCACTACCAATAATTAAACGATCAGTTGGCAGATCCACTATAATGACAGGGTGTCTTATGACCCTGTTCCCCCAATTTAAATTTTAACCAGGCAGTACCGTAAACTTTTAGGGAGTCACCCCCAACACCTATTAGAGAACCGTCAAATTCTCTTATTTTGGGTTTGTGGGGTGTTAGCTCATTTAGCTGTGTGTAGTACCTGTGGGATAAGATAGTTGCCTGTGACCCAGTGTCAATTAATCCCCTGATAGGGTTGGAGACTGAATCTTGCAGCTCAACTAGTACATAATATCTTCCTGCAGTTTCTATCATTTCACACATAAAATTTGCATTCTTGTACATCTGTGGGCTTCGCCACGTTTTACCTGGATCCGCTGTGTCATTCGATGCAGAGGAAATTTCATACCTACCTGTTTCCCCTATGACAAGGTCAGCTGGGTTCTTGTGTACTGCATCTGTGGAAATAATGTTAAGAGAACACTGCAGAGGAAAAGTTTGGTTAATTTTTCCCGGCTGATGTCGCTCATTGTCACAGCTAATTTGTCCGTTTCCGGTCTGTGGGAGATAACATGATTAGTATCATTGATATTTATTACTACATTTTGTATATCTCTCCCCTCCCCTTCAGGTGATACTGCAGTATTTATGACTGTGCCTGTGGTCCACTGCTGACCACTGGCTGTACCCCTAAAAAAGTATTGTTCGGTTGCTGAGCCGTAGATTTTTGACTCATATTAGCGATTTGTTCGCTCAACCGATTTAATTGGGTAAACAGCATATCTACCTGATTGTACAAGTTACCTCTACCCCTGGGCCTATCTCTTGGTGCCCCATTGTACTGATTCCTGGACCATTGGGTTCCCTCAGAATCAGGGCCACTATTTCTATTCTGGCGTGGTTGCCCCCTGGGGTTCAGCTTGTTCAGTATTAATATTTTGGGAAGCATTATATACCTGGGGTGTCTGGTTACCCTGAGAATATCTTCGCCGTTTATTGTATCTACCCTTGCGCGGATACCAATTATTTGGTGAGTATTCTCTTTGTGAGTAATTATTCACCTGATTATGTCCCCCACTTTGGTTATAGTCTCCCTGCGCCTCAACCTGTGTAGGGGGAGGGGCAGAATTAAACCTCTGTGGAGATGGCCTGTTTTGACTGGCCACCTCTGCATAAGTCCTCTTGTTAGACTCCAAATTGAGGGGGCTAGGTGACACCCTAGTTTCTGCCACAATTTTGGGTTTTGACTCCTTTTTAACCCCCTGCTCACTGGACTGCTGAATAGAGTATAACTTCGTACTCTCTTTGATCAGCCATTCCAATGAGCAGTCCTCATCAAAATCTCTAGCTAAGTTGATTTTGATGGGTGTAGGCAATGCTTCAAAAAATAAATTTACAAATTCTGAGCCATCAAATCTGGGATTATCTTCAGCCATACTGTACGCATTTTTCAATACAGAAAGGAATTCGACTGGACTCTGATTCGCACGACACTTTAAACCATATACCGCTATTTTCGCGGCAGTTTTAGTGCGATATTGCCCGAATTCTTTTCTGCATTGTTGTTTTACCCCATTCCAGGAATGAATATTCATATCCTTTAGTGAAGCAAAGAATTTGTGATGCTTACTGTCAAATACCCAAGGCAGAAATTCAATTTTCAATTTCTCACTTGTAACATTCATTATAGATAACGCATTTTCAAAGCCTGTAAATGATCAATTACAGATGTTGTTCCCTTATTGGAGAATATAGGTACTGCGCGTTGTACGAAGGTGATTATTTTATGGGAATCATAGACTTTATCAGACTTATTTTGGGATTCTCTGTTAGAGTTTCCCTCCCCCGCATCAGCTGCGCTACAGCTGTCCTCTGGATTTACATCCTGAGGGGATTGTCTATTTGGGAAATCTACTTCTGACCCGTTAGGGGTCATTTGTCTATGTTGTTCTATATATTTTCGTACCTCGTCCCTGACGCGTTCGCTAAAGGAGTTAGCATTATCTGTATTATTCTCATTGCTAATATAGGGGTTTTCATTATGGCGATATGACCTTTTTAAATCGCTTAATTCTCTCTGGCTTTGCGCAAGCTGTTTATTTAAATCTTGTATCTGCGCGATTAAGTCCATATTGTGCTTATCTAAGGTGGCTAGGTTTTGGGCAAATTCATCCATTTTATTTTTGGCTGTTTTTAAACCCTCTTCGCGTCTGCGCGAGGAACGAATACTATTTTCTAGCTCCTGTATTTGCAATCGTTTGTCTGTGACACAAAACGACATTTCGTCAATTATGCATATTAAAAGGGGCCAGGATTTTAGTATTAGTTCGTCTCGCTTTATGGGAGCTTTGCATTGATTAATCATTAATAATTCCTGGAAGAATTCATTCTCTTCATTCCACATATTATTATTAACGGTAATATTTTTAGCCCTAGTTTCAAGCATATCCATAAAATCATTTAATTCACCCGCAATATTAAACTTCCCTTTAAGGTAACTTAAGATATCTTTCTTAAGGACCTGACCTTTAGTAATAGGTATGGTTATGGGACCAATTTCATTGCTATGTATAGAATTAAATGAGTCACTTCTGGCTACAGACATTATTGTATTGGTTTAGTATTTATTTAACTAAAATGCTAATACAATTTTTGCCAATAAAAAGAGAGAAAAATTTTATATTTAAAAAAAAAATATATTATTAATTTTGAAATATGAAAAATTAATATTCCGAAATATGAAAAATTAATATTTTTGATTAACTTTGAAAATATGAAAAATTAATATTTTTGACTAATTTTGAAATGTGAAAAATTAATATTTTTATTAATTTTTCAAAATTAATCTTTAATAATATTTCAAGATATTAATGTCAATCTCGAAATATGAAAATTAATATTTCAACTTTTCAAAAAAAATATATCTTCAAAATATTAATATCGAAATATGAATCTTTTTTTTTTTTTCTCTTTTATAATAATTTCTGTTTACTTACAAATATATTATATCAATTATGATGGATATTATTAAATCTCATGCAATGCCTCCAATTATTATGTCAGTATATTTATGAAAATCTTAGCAGTGCTATCCAAATAATATATATAAGTTTATGGCAGGGTTATAAACACAATACAAAGAAATAGAAACCCTTATAAACCATGCACCTACTAGACCATACAATTAATATAAATATCTGAATTCTTTTATTTAGTTAATATCCATAAACATATTGAACTATATTTGCAATAAAAGGAAACTAAATAAAAGTTTATATGCGTTAGAACCAACTCTTAAGATATGCTATTCTTCTTACAAAACCCAGAACAATATACCTTCACAATTCAGCCTTATTTATTTAACACAATGGGACTAAAAACCTTTAACATCCAAGCAATACAATTCTAAACAGTGTTTATAAAACAATAGGATAAAATATATATTCTGCTATTTAACTGCAATTTATCCTAATACAAAATTAACCGACAATATCAGAACTTGTATAGATGAGTTACTTAGCCAATTCAGACACAGATTTGAACAATACCTAGGCTTATAACTACCAACTTAAAATACAATATACTTCACCAATTTTGAACCAATTCGTAGCGGTCTTTAGGTCATCTCATTTGAAAGAAGGTTTTTGCACAAATCAAGGATAAGTTTTAAGCTCCTTGCTGAAGTGAACTTTTTTTTTTTCAGGTATATCGCAGCCAAAATCAGATCACTAATTTTCAACAAGTTACAGACAACTCTCTCTTGTGCATTCAACACTCCCATTATATAATCATTGATGACATCATGTGGGTGGCACTACGGGAGCTGACCTTCCCATTGGTTATCTGGGAAGTCTAAATCGGATTGGCCCTTGGAAATTTCATTTTTAACAGCCAGAAAGAACCTTCTGGCTGTAGTTCTCGCAACATAACACCAGGTGGCAGCATACAGTACAACATAGCAATACAATACAGCATTTCTGACATTTTTAAGCAAGTTAATTTTTTTTTTTATAAAATGGTTATTTAATCAGATCACACTCTCTGCATTAATCATATATAACCCCAATTACAGATGGTTAATATTAGGTTATTTTTTTTTGATTATTCTGATACCAAATATGTTATATTATTAACATTTTATTTTATTTAGGTAATTTAATACTGCTAATTATTAGTTTAAAATGCATTACAATGTTATCGGTATCCTGGCATTTATATGTGAATAATAGCTTATTTTTAATTCAGTATTGTACTGTATTCCAAGTGAATCCTGTCTATGTAGATCTGAAATAAAAATAAATGTTAATAATCACTTCTCTTCAGGTCCATAAACATCTATTCATGTTCTTAAACACACAGAGGCTAAGATATTCATGCTTTCAAAACATACACATATATATATATCATATATATATATATATATATATATATATATATATATACACATACACACACACATCTCATGTCCATTAAAACATATACTGTTGCTTTGAAATCATAATGTAAGTCATTTGTCTTCACTGTATTATCCTAACATTCTAACTTTTCAGTAACTTCAGTTGCCAGACTTTTTGTCTCATACTCACCACATGGGGTCAATCCATGAGGAGTTGTAAGAGTCTTTAAAACAGCATATTTCCTGTTTAGCCAGCAGTGCAGATGTGTATTTGATTTTATTTGTGTCACCTTCCCCCAAGAGGGGTTTTTGCAGTAAGTCTTCAAATAGAGATTCAGTGAGATAGAACTGTTGTATCACACGTGTCAAATTCCAAAGGGGTCCTTGAACACATTCTTTTCTCACCTCACCAAATGTTCTGAGGTTATAAAAATCTGCATATATAGTCAAATGAATAGGGTCACTGAGCTATTTCCTTTAGAAAAGAAATGTTTGTGTTTCAAAAAGGCTCTACTGATCGTCAATCCTGATAGACGTGTATTAGAAGCTGTGTTCAACAAACTCATGTTTAATTAATCCTGAGTTCTCATCTAACATATACAGTGTATAAAATATACATATATATATATATATATATATATGTACACATATGTAATATTCATCATAATATTCATATACTCTGACAGTGTACATATACATGTGTCCTTATCTTATATCTGTAGGTATAATCAAATCTCATTACTGTATCACATTGTGTACATATACATGTGTCTTCATCTTATAGCTGTAGGTATAATCAGATCTCATTACTGTATCACATTGTGTACCTATACATGTGTCCTTATCTTATATCTGTAGGTATAATCAGATCTCACTACTTTATCACATTGTGTACATATACATGTGTCTTTATCTTATATCTGTAGGTATAATCAAATCTCATTACTGTATCACATTGTGTACATATACATGTGTCTTTATCTTATAGCTGTAGGTATAATCAGATCTCATTACTGTATCACATTGTGTACATATACATGTGTCTGTATCTTATATCTGTAGGTATAATCAGATCTCATTACTTTATCACATTGTGTACATATACATGTGTCTTTATGTTATATCTGTAGGTATAATCAGATCTCATTACTGTATCACATTGTGTACATATACATGTGTCTTTATCTTATATCTGTAAGTATAATCAGATCTCATTACTTTATCACACTGTGTACATATACATGTGTCTTTATCTTATATCTGTAGGTATAATCAGATCTCATTACTGTATCATATTGTGTACATATACATGTGTCTTTATCTTATATCTGTAGGTATAATCAGATCTCATTACTTTATCACATTGTGTACATATACATGTGTCTTTATCTTATATCTGTAGGTATATTCAGATCTCATTACTGTATCACATTGTGTACATATACATGTGTCTTTATCTTATATCTGTAGGTATAATCAGATCTCACTACTTTATCACATTGTGTACATATACCTGCTTCTTTATCTTATATCTGTCCATAAACCAAACACAGGAATCTGTGAAAAGGATCACAAAGAGAGAGCGTGCCTCCCAGTGCAACACTGCAAAATTAGTAATAAAACAGATCTTGTAATAAAATGATACTCACAAAGGGAGCTGCACCAATGTGCTAATTGACGCCAGCTGGGGAATCACAGTGACCCAACTACACTGATCCTGCAATAGGATGTTGGGATCCAGGATATCCAAGTGGTGTGGTAGGTAAGACAGGCTTCCATATAATACAACATATTTATTAAAATGGTTGATAAAAACAAAAGGGTGTAAGGACTTCACCCAAAAACATAAAAACAAATGTTGTAACAGATTGCAACGCGTTTCTCAGCCCACCTGGCTGTTTCCTCAGGCATCTGTTCAACTAATGGAAGCTCTGGCTTTTAAAACTGTAGGTAAGCCTGATAACCCCTTCCACCACATGTTTCAGCAATTATACTTAATCAACAATTGACTGAAGTATCAAAGTCCTGCATATATTGGATATAACATTTTACATAGAAAACAAACTATTATTATACATGATACCAAACACCCGAAAGATCATCATTACATTGTTGCCTCATAATAAACCATTAAAAATTAAATATAGATAAAATAAAATAAAAGAACATAGTAACGTGCAGCCACAAATAAAATATACAATAAACAAATGGTTGGCTCCATAGGGATGGATGTTTGTGCACATTTTTAAAAAATGGTCCTATTCCACTCTCTTTGAATGAGTCCAAGCCTTGATAATTATGTTATGATAATATATGTGCAAACCTTAAAGCTAACCAAGATCTAGGGACAATAGGTTTTCAACTGATACATGTATATATCATTGTTATGTTTTTTTATTTTTCACAATCTAAGTGCAGTTTTTTGTGTTCAATTGGTCTATGAAACACTATATGTTAGGGTTGTTAATGTTTCATAAAAGACTATTAGCGTAGTTGGAAAAGGTACCTTATTTACAAACTGATGTAGGTTTCTTAACCGATTGTAGCTTGTTAGTGCAATGACACCTTACTCTGAACTACGGCATGATCAGAGGGGTGTGTCAGTTAATGATAGGAAGTGCGTGATTGGGTATACACCTTAGGAGGATGTGAAACAAGAAATGAGAGTTAATGCGTGATTGGGTATGTCTTTGAGAAACGTCCACGTCCTGTGGGGGTTGTGAGCTTGTCATCAAGACCTTGTGTAGTGTATCACTGAGTGCGTGATAATAGAGAATACGCTATTGGTTATTCTCCGTAAAGGGGTGTGTTTCCAAAATAATAATAATTGCAAAAAAGTGTCAATGAATACGGGATATTGAAGAATGTAATTGTGTAGTGAGTGCGTGATGTTAAATAGTGCACAATTGGTTATACTCCGTAGAAGAGTGTGTTACAAAAAATAAATATTAATAAATGCACCATTGGATATATGCTTAGGGGACAATCACAACCTGTAAAAGTATGTGAGCACGTCAACATGACGTTGTGAACTATAACTATGGTTGTGTGAATGTGTGAATAGTATGTGTGCATTAAAAATAATATTGTGAATTTTACCATAAAATGAAATCTTCAGAATTGATTTTCAATGACTACATTTGGATTGTCATACTCATATGAGTTACTACAAATGATGAATATACCAGGCCAATTTTGATAATTGAAACTTGTGTCATAAGCCCCCATAAAGACTCAACTAAGTGTTTTACTAACAATTGGTGCTTATGACTGATGACTGAAATCATCTGGTTGTATGTCTGTGATTTATGTATATGTATACTACCTATACAGGTCACATTGTGATAACTTACCTATTATAATTACACTATACTCACAGATTGTCACACATGAAATAGATCCTTATACTTTTTCCATCAAATAATTTTTATTATTTTCAAAAACAAATACAAAACAAAAACAGAGCAAGTGTACAAGAAAATCATTACTAGTAGTGTACAGAAAATGAACAGATAATGACCACATGTGTGACTAAAATTAAAGCGAGGGCTCAGTATCGCTTAGATCCTTATACTTTTTATTAATAAATCACCCATTTTATCTGCCATATTATAGCGCCCCCTAGTGTTGGGCACCTAGGTGTTATCAACAGTTGTTGCATAAACCAAACACCAATACTTTGAGAGAACAATGGAAAATTAACATTTTATTTCCTTATCTCTTCTATAACCCACTGGGAGTGTAATTTTTTCTACTGGCTGTGTTAACACAGCTTGGCCTCAAGGCCAAAAACTTTCAGGATGGGTGGGGATACCACACACTTAATAAACTATTTCAAATTCCAATATAAGGGCAATGGAAATACTTGTTAACAATTTAATACACTCCCGTAGGTAAAGTGGATCATAGGGAACAAATTAAAGAAGAGAAACGTTTTGAGTAAACTGTCCCTTTACCATGGCTGATGTCAATGAACAATCTCCTCTTTCCAATGAGGTATCTTATTGTGTCTATTGCAGAAGGTATGTGGTATATATCCACTCCTGGAATCAACACCCAGGCACATATACCAGCCAGGACACACCATTGACACTGCCTTGCACTATGTGGAATGCTATGAGTATCAAAACGGTCCAGTATTTTGTGATTAGTAGCACTAAACATTACCACACTTGGAAATCTGTAAATGAAAGGCAAATTGAACTTATTTGTTTTCAAACATATATTTTTATTTTACATTTTATCCTGACATATTGTGTTTGTACTGATTAGGTTTGCTCAATTATTTTCATATTAATAGAAGATCTGATTGCATTGTCCAGTTTTACAAATATAATTAACACACTGAGTTTTGCTGACTTTATTTGACATGAGACAGGAGATGTTTGAAAATAATCGCCCTGAACCCCATCAACACCCAGAACACGCAGCCATAGCACAGACTTCACAAATGTCCGGTTCCATGGCAATTTTTTCTGAAACAAAAGATATAATATAATAATAAATTAGAAGAAATAATCTATAAAAAGATCATTTAGACTCCAGCTAGTCCCGTTAAAAGGACAGTCAAGTAAAAAAAAGCCTTTCATGATTCAAATAGGGCATGTAATTTTAAACAACTTTCCAATTTACTTTTCTCACCAATTTAGCTTTGTTCTCTTGGTTTTCTTAATTGAAACTAAACCTAGGAGGGTCATATGTCAATTTTTTAGACCTTGAAGGCCACCTCTAGTCTGAATGCAATTTGACAGTTTTTCACCACTAGAAGGCATTTGTTCGTGTGTTTCATATAGATAACATTGAGCTCATGCACGTGAAGTTACCTAGGAGTGAGCACTGATTGGCTAAAATGCAAGTCTGTCAAAAGAACTGTAATAAGGGGGCAGTTTGCAGAGGCTTAGATACAAGGTAATTACAGAGGTAAAATGTGTATTATTATAACTGTGTTGGTTATGCAAAACTGGGGAATTTAAAGGGATTTTCTATCTTTTTAAACAACAAAAATTCTGGTGTTGACTGTCCCTTTAATATAACAGAAAACCTATATATATAAACTGTATGATAAATAAATGAATTACCTAATCTGTCAAACACATCCTGAGCATTGGCACTGTCGCACACAGGGGCAAATTCTTTGGGTAGCAAGTTCAATGCACACAGTTTCTCAGCTGACCAGTGTTCATGCTTAGGCAATACCTTCTCGAGTTTGGTCACCTGCTGGTCCAAAACTTTCTGTAGCGCCTTCACTGAATCCAATGAGAAGGTGAAATCTCCATCCTGAAAAATGTAAGGAAAAATTGCACTGGCTTTGTATAGTTACTTCCATAATGCTCAGTAGTACCCTGGGGTATATAATGTGTCTAATAAACAGAAGAGAGGCGCCTCATGTGTGTATCTGTAGTTCAAATTCAATTGTAAATTGTATCAAGAAAACAGGGTACTCACATTTGAGAAGTTTGAAGTTTCTCAGCCATGAGCTATTTCATCAGACATCTGCTGAGAAACGCGTTGCATGAGCTGGAATATCATTTGGATGCACCCAGTTTCTATACACTGGTTTGTTTTTAATTTATTTTAATTTGTTTTAATAAACTTGCTAAACGACCAGTGTGCACAAGCTTTTTATATTCAAGCCTATACATCTGCCATTGAATTGTAACCTAAAGGATCCCTGGGACAGTTGCAGCTCCCGGGAGTGGGTGAGCTGATACACCTCTAAGATATCAGCCTGCGTCTAACAGCACATAGGGGTCCTCTTCTCAAATGTGAGTACCCTGTTTGCTTGATACAATATACAATTGAATTTGGACTACAGATACACACATGAGGTGCCTCTCTTTTGTTTATTAGATATAATTGTCAAGTTGTATCCAACCACAGTATCTGTGAAAAGAGGAGTGCACCCGTTTACAACCTGCTGAGGAACTGTGATTAATCCATATCCATTGACTATCGGCACCTAAGGGACTTTATTATTCCCTAATAGGTATATTGTGCGATTTGCACATTATACATCTTTACTATTAACCTTTTGTTGTGATATCAGCACCCCTATCAACCTTTCCTTTTGGTTCTTGTGTTAATTCTAGGTATATAATGTGTACCTGAGGAACTGTAGAGACCAATTGTAACTCTACAGGGTGACAACCTCTTTGCTATCAATAGTTCTCATGTGATCAAAATCCTCCCAAAGCAACACACACTTGATGGCAGCTGGGGGTTAATAACAATTGGTATTTATTGCCACAATAAAGTGTGCAAACAATCTGATAGATTACGAGTCTTTTGTTAGCCTTAAAAAGCAGCGTTGAGAGGTCCCAACGCTGCTTTTTAGCGCCCGCTGGTATTACGAGTCTGGCAGGTACAGGTGTATTGCTCACTTTTCTTCCTCGACTCGAGCATACCGCAAATCCCCTTACGTCAATTGCGTATCCTATCTTTTTAATGGGATTTGCTTAACACCGGTGAGTGGTAGACCCTCTCCTGTCAAGACTCCTACCGCATTTAAAAGTAAGTAGTTAAGAGTTTTATGGGCTAAAGCCGTAACATAAAACTCTTAACTAAAGTGCTAAAAAGTACACTAACACCCATAAACTACCTATTAACCCCTAAACCGAGGCCCCCCCACATCTCAAACACTTAAATAAAATTTTTAACCCCTAATCTGCCAACAGGACATCGCCGCCACTGTAATAAATATATTAACCCCTAAACCGCCGCACTCCCGCCTCGCAAACACTAGTTACATTTTATTAACCCCTAATCTGCCGTCCCTAACATCGCCGACACCTATCTACATTTATTAACCCCTAATCTGCCGCCCCCAACGTCGCCGCTACTATATTAAATTAATTAACCTCTAAACCTAAGTCTAACCCTAAGTCTAACCGCCCTAATTTAAATATAATTTAAATAAAACGAAATAAAATTACTACAATTAAATAAATTAATCCTATTTAAAACTAAATACCTATAAAATAAACCATAATATAGCTACAATATAACTAACTAATAGTTACATTGTAGCTAGCTTAGGGTTTATATTTATTTTACAGGCAAGTTTGTATTTATTTTAACTAGGTACAATAGTTATTAAATAGTTATTAACTATTTAATAGCTACCTAGTTAAAATAAATACAAATTTACCTGTAAAATAAATCCTAACCTAAATTACAATTAAACCTAACACTACACTATAATTAAATTAATTACATAAACTAACTACAATTAACTACAATTAAAATTAAACTAAACTAAAGTACGAAACCCCCCCACTAAATTACAGAAAATAAAAAAATAATTACAAGAATTTTAAACTAATTACACCTACTCTAATCCCCCTAATAAAATATAAAAGCCCCCAAATTAAAAAAATTCCCTACCCTATACTAAATTACAAAAACCCCTTAAAAGGGCCTTTTGCAGGGCATTGCCCCAAAGTAATTAGCTCTTTTACCTGCAAAAAAAAGACAAACCCCCCAACATTAAAACCCACCACCCACACACCAAACCCTACTCTAAAACCCACCCAATCCCCCCTTAAAAAAACCTAACACTACCCCCTTGAAGATCACCCTACCTTGAGACGTCTTCACCCAGCCGGGCACAAGTGGACCTCCAGAGTGGCAGAAGTCTTCATCCGATCCGGGCAGAAGAGGTCCTCCAAGCGGCAGAAGTCTTCATCCAGGCGGCATCTTCTATCTTCATCCATCCGGAGCGGAGCGGGTCCATCTTCAATCCAGCCGACGCGGAGCATCCGCTTCAAATGAAGTCCAAGCGAAGAATGAAGGTTCCTTTAAATGACGTCATCCAAGATGGTGTCCCTTGAATTCCGATTGGCTGATAGGATTCTATCAGCCAATAGGAATTAAGGTAGGAAAAATCCTATTGGCTGATCCAATCAGCCAATAGGATTGAGGTTGCATTCTATTGGCTGATTGGAACAGCCAATAGAATGTGAGATCAATCCTATTGGCTGATTAGATCAGCCAATAGGATTTTTCCTACCTTAATTCCGATTGGCTGATAGAATCCTATCAGCCAATCGGAATTCAAGGGACGTCATCTTGGATGACGTCATTTAAAGGAACCTTCATTCCTTTAAAGGAACCTTCATTCTTCGCTTGGACTTCGTTTGAAGAGGATGCTCCGCGTCGGCTGGATTGAAGATAAACCAGCTCCGCTCCGGATGGATGAAGATAGAAGATTCCGCTTGGATGAAGACTTCTGCCACTTGGAGGACCTCTTCTGCCTGGATTTGATGAAGACTTCTGCCCCTCTGGAGGTCCACTTGTGCCCGGCTGGTTGAAGACGTCTCAAGGTAGGGTGATCTTCAAGGGGGCAGTGTTAGGTTTTTTTAAGGGGGGATTGGGTGGGTTTTAGAGTAGGGTTGGGTGTGTGGGTGGTGGGTTTTAATGTTGGGGGGTATTGTCTTTTTTTTACAGGTAAAAGAGCTGATTACTTTGGGGCAATGCCCCACAAAAGGCCCTTTTAAGGGCTATTTGTAATTTAGTATAGGGTAGGGATTTTTTTATTTTGGGGGGCTTTTTTATTTTATTAGGGGGATTAGAGTAGGTGTAATTAGTTTAAAACTCTTGTAATTATTTTTTTATTTTCTGTAATTTAGTGGGGTTTTTTTTTTCCGTACTTTAGTTTATTTATTTTAATTGTAGTTAATTTATGTAATTAATTTAATTATAGTGTAGTGTTAGGTTTAATTGTAATTTAGGTTAGGATTTATTTTACAGGTAAATTTGTACTTATTTTAACTATGTAGTTATTAAATAGTTAATTACTATTTAATAACTATTGTACCCTAGTTAAAATAAATACAAACTTGCCTGTAAAATAAAAATAAATCCTAAGCTAGCTACAATGTAACTAGTTATATTGTAGCTAGCTTAGGGTTTATTTTATAGGTAAGTATTTAGTTTTAAATAGGATTAATTTAGTTTATTGTAGTTATTTTTTTAGATTTATTTTAATTATATTTAAATTAGGGGGGTGTTAGGGATAGGGTTAGATTTAGGTTTAGGGGTTAATAACTTTATTATAGTGGCGGCGACGTTGGCGGCGGCAGTTTAGGGGTTAAGAAGTGTAGTTAGGTTGCGGCGACGTTGGGGGGGCAGATTACGGGTAAATAAATACAATGTAGGGTTCGGCGATGTTGGGGGCATAAGAATAGGGGTTCATAGGGATAATCTAGGTGGCGGCTGTGTCCGGAGCGGCAGAGTAGGGTTTAATAATTATAATGTAGGTGGCGACGATGTCGGGGACGGCAGATTAGGGGTTAATAAGTGTAAGATTAGGGGTGTTTAGACTTGGGGTTCATGTTAGGGTGTTAGGTGTAGACATAAATGTGTTTCCCCATAGGAATCAATGGGGCTGCGTTAGAAGCTGAACGATGCTTTTTTGCAGGTGTTAGGATTTTTTTCAGCCGACTCAGCCCCATTGTTTCCTATGGGGAAATCGTGCACGAGCACCTTTAGCCAGCTTACCGCTACCGTAAACAATGCTGGTATTGAGGTGAGATGTGGAGCTAAATTCTGCTCTACTCTCACCTTTTTGCGGCTAACGCCAGGTTTAAAAAAACCTGTAATACCAGCGTTGTGTTAAGGGATCGGTGAAAAAAACCAGCTCGTTAGCACCGCACCCCTGTTACCGCAAAACTCGTAATCTAGGCGAATGGTTGTTATGAATACAGCAATAGCAAAGGAACCGTGATAGTTACTTTATCAGCTCATTTCTAAATGTCACTAACTGACCTCAGCAGGGAATATGAGATGAAAAAGCTAAATCATAGGATAAGTTGTAACATGGCAGTGAGTATCAGTTTATTGAAACTCAGTGAAACTAGAAAGCTTACAATTTTAAAGGAAAGATTACAGGAAAATGGGTAGAAAATTATGAAAGTATAGTTATTTTGTCCATTACCCATCATTTAAACATTTTATATTGGTTTTTAACGTGTAATGTCTCTTTAATAGTTTTAGTAGCAGACAATTCTCATACAAATACTTTTTGGTACCAGCATCTTCCCTACATTAGGGGTATCCTCTGACCCAGGACACCCCAGCTTAATAAACACTTAATGGTACCCTCCAACTCAATAACTAAATAAACCATAAAGGGATAGTAAAGTTAAAATTAAACTTTCAGGATTCAGATAGAGCATGCAATTTTAAACAACTTACCAATTTGCTTCTGTAATCTAATTGTCTTTGTTCTGTTTGTATCCTTTGTTGAGAAGCATACCTAGATAGGCCCAGAAGAAGCAATGCACTGATGGGAGCTTGCTGCCGATTGGTGGCTGCACATATATGCCCCTTGTCATTGGCTCCCCCTATGTGTTCTGCTGACACCCACTATGACAAGAGGCATATGCAGCTACAAATCACCAGCTAGCTCCCAGTGGTACATTGCTGCTACTGAGAATATACTTTTCAACAATGGATATCTATAGATAAAGCAAATTAGATAATAGAAGTATCTTTTATTTTCATACGGATTCCAGATTTAGGGGCATTTTCTGCATAGGGCAATAGGAGTCTTTCATCTCGCTGTTAGCCTCCGTCCCTCAGCTCAGCAGTTTATTCGCAACTCCCCTCAGAAACTTGAGTACTGAATGACATCTAAAAACTCATTGTGCGCTTTCTAAACAGCCTCCCCTCAAAATCTCAATTATTTTCTTATTGTTCAACACAAACATTTTAGCAATTATTCTTAAAGGTGCACGGAAATAAAAAAATTAAGGGCGCGATTAACCCGACATGAAAAAATGAATAGTTCACATTCCAATGTTCTTCACATAGAAGAACATATTCTATTTATTCATAAATACATATTTCTACATACAGTATATCTGATAGTTTTTTGGTACAATATATATCTATACCTATATATATATATATAATTATATGTAGCTCTATATATATATAAAACACATAGAAGGTAGTGCTGGTCGACCGTGTGACATCCTACATGGATGGAGGGAACCGTTTCAGTGTCACGCCTGGAGCTTAAACGCTGAGAAGCTGTGGCTAGTAGCGGTAAATATACAGCAAAGAGAGGGTTCCCTGAGCCCAAAACCGAAGGATCAATAGAGGTTTAAAACAGAGGCATCACACTGCTGGAGGAAATAAGGATAAAACATGCTTTTTAATTCACTTTAAATAAAACACATCAGTGAAACAGACAGTGACCTGGAGCGTAGGTACATACGGGGGTGACATCATCTGACGCGTTTCATGCCCTTCTGGTGCTTTGTCAAAGATGTGGGTGTGAGGATCAAGGAGCCGGTTTATACTCTATCTCAAGAGAGGTAAGGCACCTCCTCCCACCTAAATGTACCAATCATTATTCATCTAATGTACAACATTAAAACCTCTGTTTTAAACCTATATTGATCCTTCGGTTTTGGGCTCAGGGATCTCTCTCTTTATTAGATAGTGTTAATATGAGTGTAAGTGTACCTTGTAATGTAATTTTGATGAGTTTTATGACACTTTTATCTTTCACGAAAAGTTAACCAGAGCTCTGAAGTCACGGTAATCATTCTACCGTAAATCACAATTGCGATTGTGTTTATTTTCAACTCATAATACGAGCAGTAAGACCAATGAGTGCAAAACCCTCAAAATAAACCCCTTAATTCACAGGTGCGAATGTTTGTGCTCCACTCGTAATCTAGTCCTAAATGTTCATGATTCAGACAGAGCACGGTTATAAAAAAATGTTACAATTTACTTATGAAATAAAACTGGGATCTTTTGTTGAACTTTAGTTCCTATCTATAAGAACACTCTGAGGTTGGCCCTGCAGTGTGTATTTATCTTGAACAATTTATGTATCACATTGTTGCAACCATTGCAGCCATATTGTTCTCCTGATACATGCACGCTCCTCATGCTACCTCAGTATGCTTTCACAGAGAGAAGGTAAGTTTTAACAAATGATAACAATAACAGAAGTAAAATGAAAGGTTTATGTTGGACTCCCATGTTCTCTATGTTACTCAAACACTACAGAGGTGCATGGGGGTTCCCTAGAATAAAATAGGAACTGGGGTGATGAAGTGATTAGAGGCTGGAGGGCATTTTAGTGGAGCAGATATAAATATTTGCACTGGCATTGATTCTCTCACTCCTTGTCATCACAACTAATTTCTTTATGAAAATGATTCACTAAATAATATAAACTTCTGGCAACATTAGTAATGAATTCCATAGAATAATTCTAAAAACAACAGCTCCTCCACGGTTGGCTCTGTTTACAGGGGGAGGAGCTTATAAACTACACGGTTGGCTCTGTTTACAGGGGGAGGAGCTTATAAACTACATGGAGGAACCATAATGTTACCCCAGACCATTGCACAACCCTGGCATAGTGTTTTTCAGAAGATATTTTTGTGTGTTTCCCCATGCATGATTTGGCATCAGTGTACTAACTGGAGAGTTTTCCTGTTGTGAAATATATCTATGCGGTAATCTGTAGAGGCATATGTTTATGTAATTGTTTAAAGGGACAGTCTACTTGAAATCTGCAGCCTCCCCCTTTATCTTAGTGCTTGTTACATTCTTGCATTTTAGCCAATCAGTGCGGTTCTAGTATAACCATTATCATTCTCTGCAGGAGTGAGCACAATGTTTTCTATATGGCACACATGAACTAGCACTGTCTGGCTATTGTGCAAGATTTAAAAAGCTAATAAAAAGCACAGAGATAAGGGGCAGCCTGCAGGGGCTTAGAAACAGGTAAACTTACAGGTTATAAATACATTAATATAACAATTTTGGTTGTGCAAAACTGGAGAATTAGTAGTAAAGGGATAAAAAAAACAAGTTTTTTCTTTAATGATTCAGAGAGATGCACGCAATTGTAAGCAACTTTGTAATTTACTCCTATGATCAATTTTTCTTCAATCCCTTGCTATCTTTATTTAAAGCAGCAATGTAAAGCTTAGGAGCCAGACCATTTTTGGTTCAGCACCTGGGTAGCGCTTGGTGTTTAAATGAAGCCACCAATAAGCAAGCGCTATCCAGGGTGCTGAAGCAAAAATGGGCTGGCTCCTAAGCTTTACATTCTTGCTTTTTAAATAAAGATAGCAAGAGAATGAAGAAAAAATTAGAGTAAATAACAATGTTGCTTGAAATTGCTCCTTTATCTAAACCATGAAAGAAAAAAAAATTGGGTTTATTATTCCTTTAAGCAATAAAAAAAATCAAGTGGACTGTGTCTTTAAGTTATAAGGAATTAAGAATTAGACTTTGTCCCCATATTAATATCTAATTAACTGAATTTCTGAGGTTAGAAAGTATTGGTATGTATAGAACAAGCATAATGGTTACATTGGTATCATTTAAACAAGATGATTCATTATAGTGCATGATGGAGATAATTCAATATGCAAGTTCTCAATACAAATACAACAAACTCACATACTACCTGTTATCTCTTACCTTCACAATCACTCCGCTAGATATGTGTATCAGTATGAAAACACAAAAAGCTTTGATCCCTAGGGTCTGCATGATGCCAGCTGATTACCCACACGCCAAGTCAGTCCTGGTTTTATAAGGTGCGTCCCTGGTTATTCAGTAATCTCGCTCCATAACTGGGCCAAAATGATTGGCAGCAACAGAGTATAATTCAAATAAAGTCATATATTTATTGATTGTAAAGGTCACCTGATAATTTTATGATTTATTTGCGGCTTGATAGCTTTTATGTTTCAGCCAGCAGGTTCAACTGTATAATTTAGAATAGATAAGATTTCACAGGCTACAGTGATGGGGTGGGAAATTATCAATAAAGTTCTGTTATTATGCCCTATCTGTACAATATTCTGCATATGGGGTATGGTTAAAGCAATCTACATTTCACCCTTTTTTTTTAGTATATTGTCTTTATTAAACTTATAAAGAAAAAAAAGCTTTAAGCAAAATAAAGAAACAAATTCAAAATATCTAAAATACACAAAATATACTGTATATAAAGTAAAGAGGTCTAGCAAAGTCAAATAGACACTTTCATTTGTAGGATTACCTGCACTTAAAAACCAATTCTGCACATTGGAAATCCAAGATGAATAATTTGAAGGCAAACACACATATAATCTGATACTTATAACACATTAAACAGATAAGAAAAAGAGGAGTTAATCACTAGCAGGGGCGTATTTAGGTTTTGTGCTGCCCTAGGCACCGGCCTTGTTGGCCTATGTCTTAATACGCCCCTGATCACTAGGTATTGGAACCACCTAATAATGTCTCAATGTATTCAGCTAATTGCCTGAATTGCCTGAACGCACATAGAGTACCCTGGATTGGCATCAAGATAGATTAGAATTAATAATCAGCAAGACGACTAGAGAAGACCCCAGACTTGGGAGGACATGTCACTGGGCAGTTGCCTCAACAAGTCAACACATTAGATTTGCATAATCAACAAATGCAAGATAACAAGACAATGCAATAGCACTTAGTCTGAACTTCAAATGAGTAGTAGATTTTTTTATAACAAATTTCAAAGTTATATATATTTCCACTCCCCTTGTACCATGTGACAGCAATCAGCCAATCACAAATGCATATACGTATGTGAATTCTTGCACATGCTCGGTAGGATCTGGTGACTCAAAAATTGTAAATATAAAAGACTGTGCACATTTTTTTTTAATGGAAGTAAATTGGAAAGTTGTTTAAAATTACATGCTGTATCTGAATCATGAAAATGAAATTTAACCTGAGTGTCCCTTTAACCTATAGGGGCCCATTTATCAAGCGCCGTATGAAGCTTGATGCCCGGTGTTTCTGGAGAGACTTCAGACTTGCCAGAAACACCAGTTATGAAGCATCGGTCTAAAGACCGCTGCTCCATATCCTGTCTGCCTGCTCTGAGGAGGCGGACAGAGATAGCGTGAAATCAACCCGATCCAATACGATCGGGTTGATTGACACCTCCTGCTAGTGGCCGGCTGGCCGCAAATCTGCAGGGGGGCGGCATTGCACCAGCAGTTCAGCAAGAGTTGCTGGTGCAATGCTGAATGTGGAGAGTGTATTGCTCTCCGCATTCAGCGATGTCTGTCGGACCTGATCCGCTGATCGGATCATGTCGGACAGACGTTTCATAAATAGGCCCCATAATCTAAATTTATCATGGTGCAGCTATGATACATTTTCCCCTTTTTTAATGCATTCCGAATGATCCCTTTAATCTGCTGGAGTTTAGAACACTATTAATAAATATCTCCTTGACCTTTATTTTGTCATTTGAAATAGCCACTTTGCCTTTTGAAACTGCCACCTACACTGAAAATGTCAGTACTGTAATATTGGTTATAGAGTTGCTACATTAAAGAGGCAGTTAAAAAAAATCAATCTTCCAATGGGTAGTAGGAGAGAGACCAGCACATTTGAAAGTGTGTTTTTGAATGCAATGCTTTGAACTCATATAAGCAGCATTTTTTCTATCTAATACTACTGAAAGCTTACATATAAGGCATTATGATTCATTTTTTTCCTTTATTAATCATGAAGTGAGCTGGTATATTTCATGTAATGTGGTAAAGGATGTTATTTTTGCATTATTGACTATTTTTGTTCTTTTACTAACTTCGTTATATATCATTAAACTCATTGATACATTTACCAATCAACTGAAGTATTGTGATTCAGTTATTAAAGGGACAGTCTAGGCCACAATAAACTTTCATGATTCAGATAGAACATGTAATTTTAAACAATTTTCCAATTTACTTTTATCACCAATTTTGCTTTGTTCTCTTGGTATTCTTAGTTGAAAGCTTAACCTAGGAGGTTCATATGCTAATTTCTTAGACCTTGAAACTCTTTCAGATTGCATTTTAACAGTTTTTCACCACTAGAGGGTGTTAGTTCACATATTTCATATAGATAACACTGTGCTCGTGCACGTGAAGTAATCTGGGAGCAGGCACTGATTGGCTAGACTGCAAGTCTGTCAAAAGAACTGAAAAAAGGGGCAGTTTGCAGAGGCTTAGATACAAAATAATCACAGAGGTTAAAATTATATTATTAAAACTGTGTTGGTTATGCAAAACTGGGAAATGGGTAATAAAGGGATTATCTATCTTTTAAAACAATAAAAATTCTGGTGTAGACTGTCCCTTTAATATACATAGGAAAAATTGTATAAACAAGGAAAGTATCTTCCAAATTATATGACAAAATTTATAAATCTTTCTACAGATTAGACTTTGTCATTGATGTATCACTTTATCTCTGCCCTATATATGATAAACAATATTCCATGACTTGCATTGTATCTCTTTTTTTGCTATATCCTATTATATAAAAGGCCAAGTGTGTTTGTCCGAAGCTGTCATGCGCAGTAGAGACAGCACGAGGACAAACACACCTGGCCTTTGAGTCCTACTCCCTAGCTGATCTAATCTGTGGCAGAAGTGGGCGTGACCGGACGTGAATGGCTGTAAAAGGGGCGTGGTCAGTCGTGTAGTGGGCGTGGCCAGGCAAGGTTGCGAGATAGAGAGGGTAGAGAGACAGACAGAGAGGAGGGGAGAGAGAGGAGGGGAGAGAGAGGAGGGGAGAGGGGGACAGATAGAGAGGAGAGAGGGGGGAGAAAGAGAGAGGAGAGGGGGGGGAGAGAGAGAGAGGAGAGGGGGGAGAGAGAGAGGAGAGGGGGGAGAGAGAGAGAGGAGAGGGGGGAGAGGAGAGGGGGCGAGAGAGAGGAGAGGGGGGGAGAGAGAGGAGAGGGGGGAGAGAGAGGAGAGGGGGGGAGAGAGAGAGAGGAGAGGGGGGAAGAGAGAGAGAGGAGAGGGGGGAGAGAGAGCGAAGAGAGGGGGAGAGAGAGAGAGGAGAGGTGGAGAGAGGGGAGAGAGAGAGAGGAGGGGAGAGAGAGAAAGGAGGGGAGAGAGAGAGGAGAGGGGGGAGAGAGCGCAAAAGAGATGGGAGAGAGAGCGCAAAAGAGAGGGGGGAGAGAGAGGGAGCAAAAGAGGGGGGAGAGAGCACAAAAGAGAGGGGGGGAGAGAGAGCAAAAGAGAGGGGGGAGAGAGAGCAAAAGAGAGGGGGGGAGAGAGAGCAAAAGAGAGGGGGGAGAGAGCGCAAAAGAGAGGGGGAGAGAGAGAGCACAAAAGAGAGGGGGGAGAGAGAGAGGAGAGGAGGGGATGAGAGAGAGGAGAGGAGGGGGGAGAGAGAGGAGGGGATGAGAGAGAGGAGGGGGGAGAGAGAGAGAGGAGGGGGGAGAGAGAGAGGAGGGGGGAGAGAGTGAGGAGGATGGAGAGAGAGAGAGAGAGAGAGGAGGGGGGAGAGAGAGGAGGGGGGAGAGAGAGAGAGGAGGGGGGGAGACAGAGGGGGGAGAGAGAGAGGGGGGAGAGAGAGAGAGGGGGGAGAGAGAGAGGAGGGGAGAGAGAGAGAAGGGGGAGAGAGAGAGGAGGGGAGAGAGAGAGAAGGGGGAGAGAGAGAGAGAGGAGGGGGAGAGAGAGTGAGGAGGGGGGAGAGAGAGAGGAGGGGGGGAGAGAGAGAGAGAGAGGAGGGGGGAGAGAGAGAGGAGGGGGGGTAGAGAGAGAGAGAGAGAGGAGGGGGGAGAGAGAGAGAGAGGAGGGGGGAGAGAGAGAGAGGAGGGGGAGAGAGAGAGGAGGGGGAGAGAGAGAGGGAGGGAGAGAGGAGGGGGGAGAGAGAGAGGGGAGGGAGAGAGAGAGGGGGGAGAGAGAGTGCAAAAGAGATGGGTGAGAGAGCTCAAAAGAGAGGGGGAGAGAGAGCGCAAAAGAGATGGGGGAGAGAGCTCAAAATAGAGGGGGAGAGAGAGCACAAAATAGATGGGGGAGAGAGTGCGAAGAGAGGGGAGAGAGAGCACAAAAGAGAGGGGGAGAGAGAGAGCGCAAAAGAGAGGGGGAGAGAGAGTGCAAAAGAGAGGGGAGAGAAAGAGCGCAAAAGAGAGGGGGGAGAGAGAGAGAGCAAAAAAGGGGGGGAGAGAGAGCACAAAAGAGGGGGGGGAGAGAGAGAGCAAAAGAGAGGGGGAGAGAGAGTAGAGAGGAGGAGGGGGGAGAGAGAGGAGGGGGGAGAGAGAGAGGAGGGGGAGAGAGAGAGGGGAGAGAGAGAGGAGGGGGGAGAGAGAGAGGGGAGGGAGAGAGAGAGGGGGGCGAGAGAGGGGGGAGAGAGAGTGCAAAAGAGATGGGTGAGAGAGAGAGGGGGGAGAGAGAGAGCTCAAAAGAGAAGGGGAGAGAGAGCGCAAAATAGATGGGGGAGAGAGAGCAAAAGAGGGGGGAGAGAGTGCGAAGAGAGGGGGAGAGAGTGCAAAAGAGAGGGGGAGAGAGAGAGCGCAAAAGAGAGGGGGAGAGAGAGAGCGCAAAAGGGAGGGGGAGAGAAAGAGTGCAAAAGAGAGGGGGAGAGAGAGAGAGCAAAAAAGGGGGGAGAGAGAGAGAGCACAAAAGAGAGGAGGGAGAGAGAGAGCGCAAAATAGAGGGGAGAGAGAGCGCAAAAGAGAGGGGGAAGAGAGAGAGAGCAAAAGAGGGGGAGAGAGAGAAAGCACAAAGAGAGGGGGGAGAGAGAGAGAGGTGGAGAGAGAGGAGGGGAGAGAAAGGAGGGGAGAGAGAGGAGAGGGGGGAGAGAGAGAGGGAGAGAGAGCTCAAAAGAGAGGGGGAGAGAGAGCACAAAAGAGATGAGGAGAGAGAGAGCTCAAAAGAGATGGGGGGAAGAGAGAGCACAAAAGAGATGGGGAGAGAGCGCAAAAGAGAGGGGGAGAAAGAGCGAGCAAAAGAGAGGGGGAGAGAGAGAGGAGGGGAGAGAGAGAGAAGGGGGAGAGAGAGAGGAGGGGAGAGAGAGAGAAGGGGGAGAGAGAGAGCTCAAAAGAGATGGGGGGAAGAGAGAGCACAAAAGAGATGGGGAGAGAGAGAGCGCAAAAGAGAGGGGGAGAAAGAGCGAGCAAAAGAGAGGGGGAGAGAGAGCGCAAAAGAGAGGGGGGGAGGGAGAGAGCAAAAGAGAGGGGGAGAGAGACAGCGCAAAAGAGAGGGGAGAGAGAGAGAGCGCAAAAGAGAAGGGGGGAGAGAGAGAGCGCAAAAGAGAGGGGGGAGAGAGAGAGAGCTCAAAAGAGAGGGGGGAGAGAGAGAGCAAAAGAGAGGGGGGGGGGGAGAGAGAGCAAAAGAGAGGGGGAGGGAGAGAGCGCAAGGGGTGGGACCGCTGTACTGCAAAAAATGGCCTGTGTGAACGGGCTTTAGGACTAGTATGTAATAAGTAGCATTGCAAACCAAATATATGTAAGCGTTTATTTTTTTAAATATAAATTAATACAGAAATGAAGATAGGGTTGGAGACCATAAATTATTGTGTTAAAAAAGGGGACAGGTTATGTATTTCTGGGTGTGTTGGGTGGTGGCATTTATAAGAATAGATATATTGGGTATTGGGTGTGCCACTGGTGGTTGTTGGCTGTGGGGTTCCATGGTGGGTAGGGGGTGTTGCAGTGGTAGCCATGGTATGAGTATTTTTAAAGCTACCTCAGGAAAGCAGTTGTGACATCACATGATGTGAGGTTGCCCAGCAGAAGGCGAGAGTGAAATGGTTTTTGGTTGGTCATACAAGAGAAGATACAGAGATGGCCGTGGGTAAATGTTTAATGGAGGGATTTACAAGCATTTAGTATCATACCTCAACATTTGTTTCTATTGATGCCGTCTTCTTCATGGCAAAATTAGTTTTTCTTTCTTAGTTTTGTTGCTTCAGTCTTCACGTGATAGTCTTGTGGCTCATCTTTGTGCATTGTCTTTGCCAGGTTGAAGGTTGGTTGCAGTTCTGGGTGTGATTGTTTTTTTTCCTAACACAATTCTCATATGTGAGACCTGTGTTTTCCTTTAGATTCTGCTTTGACACCAGTTACCTGTGTATGACCTCTGTTCGGCTTAGTATTTGCCTTTTCTCTCTGCTCCATCATTGATGCCAGATTAGACTTTCTCCAGTAAATGACTAATGGTTTCCTAAAATTTGTTTCTTTTCTCTATAGATTTTTTTTCCCATTCCTTGATCAGTAATAATGTAATCACTGTTTACATCACTTACCCTCCTGCCATTGCTCAGTGAGTCACATCCAGAGGCAGATGTTTCTGGTTTTACTTAACATCCCCAACTTGGGGTCATTGGTCCACTCTTGAACCGACACTAATGACAGTGATTCAGCCTTTTGGGCAGGACGAGAGGGGCACTTGCCCCGGTCCTTTCACTTTGGGGGCCCAGCACAGTCAGGGGTTAGGGTAGATGTAATGTAACCCTGGCATTTAGTTTATGAAGAAGTATTTATGGTATCAGGAGGTGTAATATGTAGTGTTATTGAATCGTTATAAAGGACACACTACATTTTAGAATAGGGGCAGAGTACACTGGAGGAGGGAAAAAAGGGGCTGGTATGAGGCACCCCACAAATTTGTCTTTCCTAGGACCCCCCAAATGATAAGGATGAGCCTGTCCATACCATTTAGCAGTGATCCGAAATGGGTCTTCCTAGCACAAACATCTTAAAATCAAGCTATTATTCAAGTGCAGAAAAGTAATAGAAAGAAATCTCAGGGTTACTATGTTTGTGCTGTTAAATAATGTAATGAATATAGGGATTATGTGGTGTGAAATTGAGCTACTGATTGTACTTACCTTGCTGTAGGTGTTATACTTACGCGATAAACAACTAACGGGGACCAGATAACGTCCTGTAGGTTTATCGGACTTAGTAGACAGTCATTGATTTTAGCTTTAGTTTCAGAGCCTGTTGACTGTTACATTGATAATAATAATCTAGAATGATAATAGCAGACACATTTGTGAAACCTCATGTGTGTGATTTACTTCTTAAACAGACACAGAAGTCAAAATGAAACTTTCATAACTAAGATAGAGCAGACAATTTAAGAAAAACCTCCATTATCAATTTTTCCTTTTTCTCTTGGTGTCCTTTGCTAAAACTTAGTTCCTCTCCATGACTACTGAGGTATGATCATCAGGGTTCATGTGTATTGAGCACTACGATAATAATGTTTTTACAATGTTAAACATATAGTGCTCAAGATGTGCACACTCCTGAGCATACCTCAGTATGCAAAGGACAAGGTTTCAACAAAGAAAATCAAAAGAAAAAGAAAAAGGACTTTTTCTCAGGATCTCATGATTATTATAATTCATAGTATATTATCATAGTAAAAAAAGGGACAGAGGAGAAAAATAAAATGTGAAGCAGACTGCCTCTTTAATTTATTAAAAATACACTTGTGTAGAATGCTAATTTATTGCAAGACTACAGAAAAATATGAGTTACAAGGTAAACATCAGTTGCTTACAGCGTTACAGTGCACAAAGTAAGGACCTCACAGATGCGACCCGATCTTATCAGCCGTCAAGGTGAAGTTTGCTCATTGATTAATATCTCTGCTCACGTCAAAGCTTCTTTGACTTCAGGGTTGTGCATTGATTAAGGCTGGGCCACTTTGCTAAATTCTAAAAGACTCTTTCAAGAATTAGCATAACTTTGGTCATCATAAGTGCAGCTAATTGAATAAAAAAACACCTTTTTATTGTCTAAAGGAATGTAAGGTGCGGCCACAACTCCAACAGTTCTAGAAAGAAAACTATAGTTATTTACTTCTTAGCAGATCTGAACAATATGAAAATAATAAATATAAATACATTCTGGGGTGCAGCATAAGGCTTGGCGATGTTATTTTATGTTATGTTTTTGTAATATCAACTGCTGTATAAAAGACGTAGTCCACATTTGTCCCTTGTTTATTACGTATTAATGGAGAAATCTATATGTAAATGTTAAACCCATCTTTGACATGTGTAGTTTTGTGATTATTTCTTATAACCAAACTATTATAATTAATACAAGGAACATACTACTTTTTATAAACATTAAGGGACAGATTACAAGTGGAGCGCTAAATATCGCTTTTGAGAAAGCGATATTAGCGCTCCACTGAGTGATACCAGTGCACGCTAATGTGCACTGGTATTACAGCTTAAGTGCAATGCGAACACAACCTTGCGTTCGCATTGCTAGGAAGCATTGTGCTCACGAGATCGCGCTTCCGTAGGTTCCAATGGGAGCCTCGTTCAGATGACGTCACACATGGCATGAGAACTCACGCAGGGGGTAAGAAGTGCAAAGATGGCAGCAAAGTGTAAATATATATGTATATAAGCATATACATATATATTTACTGGGAACACACAGTTCCCATAGACCGCAATGTAAAGGCACTTTAAAGTACCATTTTTTTTTCTAACACCCCCTGCCCCCAACTTTAAAGCCCCAAAACTTCCTAGTATATATATTTTTAATAAAAAAAACTATAATGCCTTCTATTGTGAGGGCATTTGGGACACTTTTAGAAAATCAACCAGAGATCTAATAACTGTTTAATTTTCTGAGCGCTAATTGCTACCGCGAGCTCACCATAGCAATATTCAGCCACTTGTAATGGTTGGTTATTTATCGTGCGCCCGCAAATGGTCAAATTTGCCTGTTTGCGGGGGCGCAATAATTTAGCGCTCCACTTGTAATCTAGGACTAAATATCCTATAACACAAGATGCCGCTATATCTAAGTATCTTATCTCTGCATATTATGCAATGATTTATCATCTGTTATATTACTTTATGCACTGAGTCATGGGTTAACTTTAATATTATGCAACAACAATTTGATAATAGAAGTAAGTTGGAAATATTTTAAAAATGTTATGCTAGGAATCACAAAAGAAAATGTTTATGTTTCATAGCCCTTTAATGATTAACATAATATGTGGTTGATCACAAAACCC
Source organism: Bombina bombina (assembly GCF_027579735.1). NCBI lineage: Eukaryota > Metazoa > Chordata > Amphibia > Anura > Bombinatoridae > Bombina > Bombina bombina. The sequence goes on along the minus strand of NC_069506.1, from coordinate 24,541,129 downwards.
AATTATTTTTCTACTAATTTACCATTAAATCTATGGGAATTTTTGTAGATAAATCATTTAATAAACTTATCTAAATTATTGTAATCAACTCCTATATCTGTTACACAATATCAAAGCTGTTGTAAGAGTGTTAATTGAGCATTTCAGATACCCTTGTTGTAAACATGACATAAAACATAAATATAAACACAATCGCCTAGATTACGAGTCTTGCGTTAGGGTTAAAAAGCAGCGTTGAGAGGTCCCAACGCTGCTTTTTAGCACCCGCTGGTATTACGAGTCTTGCAGTTACAGGTGTATCGCTTACTTTTTTTTCGAACATACCTCAAATCCACTTACATCAATTGCGTATCCTATCTTTTCAATGGGATTTTCCTAACTCCGGTATTACGAGTCTTGGAAAAAGTGAGCGGTACAGCCTCTCCTGTCAAGACTGTTACTGCATTTAAAAGTCAGTAGTTAAGAGTTTTATGGGCTAACGCCGTAGCATAAAACTCTTAACTAAAGTGCTAAAAAGTACACTAACACCCATAAACTACCTATTAACCCCTAAACAGAGCCCCCCCCCACATCGCAAACACTTAAATAAAAATATTAACCCCTAATCTGCCGACCGGACATCGCCACCACTATAATAAACATATTAACCCCTAAACCGCCGCACTCCTGCCTCGCAAACACTAGTTAAATTTTATTAACCACTAATCTGCCGTCCCTAACATCGCTGCCACCTACCTACATTTATTAACCCCTAATCTGCCGCCCCCCCAGCGTCGCCGCCACTATATTAAAGTTATTAATCCCTAAACTTAAGTCTAATCCTAACCCTAACACCCCCCTAACTTAAATATTATTTAAATAAATCTAAATAAAATAACTACAATTAACTAAATTATTCCTATTTAAAACTAAATACTTACCTATAAAATAAACCCTTAGCTAGCTACAATATAACTAATAGTTACATTGTATCTATCTTATGGTTTATTTTTATTTTACAGGCAACTTTGTATTTATTTTAACTAGGTACAATAGTTATTAAATAGTTATTAACTATTTAATAACTTCCTAGTTAAAATAAATACAAATATACCTGTAAAATAAAACCTAACTTAAGTTACACTAACACCTAACACTACAATATAATTAAATAAATTACCTACATTAACTACAATTAAATTAAATTAATTACAATTTAAAAAAATAAACTAAAGTACAAAAAAAATAAACACTAAATTACAGAAAATAATAAAATAATTACAATTTTTTAAACTAATTACACCTAATCTAATCCCCCTAATAAAATAAAAAAGCCCCACAAAATAAAAAAAATCCCTACCCTATACTAAATTACAAATAGCCCTTAAAAGGGCTTTTTGCGGGGCATTGCCCCAAAGTAATCAGCTCTTTTACCTGTATAAAAAAATACAATACCCCCCCAACATTAAAACCCACCACCCACACACCCAACCCTACTCTAAAACCCACCCAATCCCCCCTTAATAAAACCTAACACTAACCCCTTGAAGATCACCCTACCTTGAGACGTCTTCACCCAATCGGGCAGAAGTGATTGCATCAGCCAATAGGATTTTTTCTACCTTAATTCCGATTGGCTGATAGAATTCTATCAGCCAATCGGAATTGAAGGGACGCCATCTTGGATGACGTCACTTAAATGTACCGTCATTTAGTCGTCGGCCGTCGGATGAAGAGGATGCTCCGCGTCGGATGTCTTGAAGATGGAGCCGCTCCGCTCCAGATGGATGAAGATAGAAGATGCCGGCTGGATGAAGACTTCTGCCCGTCTGGAGGACCTATTCTGCACAGATAGGATGAAGACTTCTGCCCATCTGGAGGACCACTTCTGCCTGGTTGGGTGAAGACGTCTCAAGGTAGGGTGATCTTGAAGGGGTTAGTGTTAGGTTTTATTAAGGGGGGATTGGGTGGGTTTTAGAGTAGGGTTGGGTGTGTGGGTGGTGGGTTTTAATGTTGGTGGGGTATTGTATTTTTTTTTACAGGTAAAAGAGCTGATTACTTTGGGGCAATGCCCCGCAAAAAGCCCTTTTAAGGGCTATTTGTAATTTAGTATAGGGTAGGGATTTTTTTATTTTGGGGGGCTTTTTTATTTTATTAGGGGGATTAGATTAGGTGTAATTAGTTTAAAAATTTGTAATTATTTTATTATTTTCTGTAATTTAGTGTTTATTTTTTTGTACTTTATTTTTTTAAATTGTAATTAATTTAATTTAATTGTAGTTAATGTAGGTAATTTATTTAATTATATTGTAGTGTTAGGTGTTAGTGTAACTTAGGTTAGGTTTTATTTTACAGGTATATTTGTATTTATTTTAACTAGGAAGTTATTAAATAGTTAATAACTATTTAATAACTATTGTACCTAGTTAAAATAAATACAAAGTTGCCTGTAAAATAAAAATAAACCCTAAGATAGATACAATGTAATTATTAGTTATATTGTAGCTAGCTTAGGGTTTATTTTACAGGTAAGTATTTAGTTTTAAATAGGAATAATTTAGTTAATTGTAGTAATTATTATTTAGATTTATTTAAATTATATTTAAGTTAGGGGGGTGTTAGGTTTAGGGTTAGACTTAGATTTAGGGGTTAATAACTTTATTATAGTGGGGGCGGCAGATTAGGGGTTAATAATTGTAGGTAGGTTGCGACGACATTGGGGGCGGCAGATTAGGGGTTAATAACTATAATGTAGGTGGCTGCGATGTTGGGGGCAACAGATTAGGGGTTCATAAGTATAATGTAGGTGGCGGCGGTGTCCGGAGCGGCAGATTAGGGGTTAATAATATAATGCAGGTGTCGGCAGTGTCAGGGCGGCAGATTAGGAGTTAATAAGTGTAAGATTAGGGGTGTTTAGAATCGGGGTTCATGTTAGGGTGTTAGGTGTAGACATAAATGTTCTTTCCCCATAGGAATCAATGGGGCTGTGTTCGGAGCTGAACACTGCTTTTTTGCATGTGTTAGGTTTTTTTCAGCCAGATCTGCCCCATTAATTCCTATGGGGAAATCGTGCACGAGCACGTTTAGCCAGCTCACTGCTACCGTAAGCAGCGCTGGTATTGAGGTGAGCTATGGAGCTAAATTTTGCTCTCCGCTCACTTTTCTGCGGCTAACGCCAGGTTTCAGAAAACTCGTAATACTAGATTTGCTTGTAGGTGAGCATAAACTGCTCGTTAGCACCGCAAGCCTTACCGACAAAAACTCGTAATCTAGCCGAATGTATTTGTATCTATGCCTCAGTCTGAACTAGACTACGACTGGTGCACGTGAGCGATAAGGGGTATTTCGCAGGTCTTACAGGTTGAAAGTAAATGCGTATGGGGAAATATGTTAATGCATTTGCGATATTCGAAGTTTGGCTTTTTGCGCACATCGGGTCAATGCTCAACTTGTAATATGCGTACTACCCGACACACTCAAAAAGCTTACTTCTAGTGAAGTTATTTGTAGGAATTTGTACGGTGTAACTTTGTCTACTGTGTAATCTTTCATTTTCAAAAAATGTGATGGAGACTTTTTTTTACTAAAATCAATTAACATCTCTTTGGTTTTATGAACATTTAATTCTTAAAGGGACATTGCAGCATACATTGGAATCCACATAGATGCATTTCAGTTTTGAATAGAATCATTTTTGTAATATACATGTATTAGCAAAAACGCTTCTAATAAAAGCTTTAGATGTTTCAAAAGTGTATTTGAGTGCACCGTGCACCAGCATTTTAAGGCAGCACTTGCACAGAGAGCTTAAAGGGACACTGAACCCAAAAATTTTCTTTTGTGATTCAAATAGAGCATGCCATTTTAAGCAACTTTCTAATTTACTCCTATTAGCAATTTTTCTTCATTCTCTTGGTATCTGTATTTGAAAAAGAAGGCACTTAAGCTTTTTTTGGGTTCATAACTCTGGATAGCACTTTTTTATTGGTGGATGAAGTTATCCACCAATCAGCAACGACAACCCAGGTTGTTCACCAAAAATGGGCTGGCTTCTAAACTTACATTCTTGCATTTCAAATAAAGATACCAAGAGAATGAAGAAAATTTGATAATAGGAGTAAATTAGAAAGTTGCTTAAAATGTCATGCTCTATCTGAATCACAAAAGAAAAACTTTGGGTTTAGTGTCCCTTTAAGTTGCTTGTATCAGCTGGTAATAACTCAACTTGTTAATTGCTGACACGATACAAGCCCCAATGGCGCTCTGAGCAGCTGCAGTATTTAAAATACTGGTGTACTGGGAATATCAAGCTGTGCTTCACATGCACGTACAGAGAAAAATATTAACACTAAACCAGTGATAACTTTTACTAGAAGCATTTTTGCCAATACAAGTATATTGCAAATATGTTTCTATCTAAAGATGTAATTCATCTATGTGCTTTAAAATTTTAACAGGAATGTCCCTTTAATTGCTTATTTCATGTTACCAGCCTACTACCCTGTTATAGCTCAATTCATCTTTATCTGAGATAAGCCCAATCAGAGTAGTGTCGTCTGCAGATTGCATTAACTTCACAGATTCATTTGCAAGTTGGTCAGCACAATGTTTCAGTGTAGAAGGAGAAATATTGTCAGGGATTGGTGCTTTCTTAGGTTTCTGTCTTTAAAAAATAGAGTTTACTTGTTCAGTGACAGAAAAATATTGACTCTCTTCAGATTTCAAATAACAGATTTTTACAGAAGGCCTCTGCTTCTCAGATCGAGAGCAGGAGTTGTTTAATTGATTAGGTAATAAAGCATCCATTATAATAGGTGAAGATTTTGGTTTACTGTATATCACTTTTTTTGTACTTTAACGAATCCATGAAGCAGGTACTGTTTGTATTTGTTTGGTGAAGTTGATTCCTGGTTATCATTCATACACTGTCATTGTGTTTTGCATATGTTGGAAACCTATGTTGTATCCAAAAATGTTGGGGTTACCCAATAAGCAAATTACTTGGCTAAATCAACTCCTTTAAAATTTATAATTCAATAAGTGAAAAAATGACCATGTGGGCAGCGCTTGCTGATTTGTGGCTAAATGCAGCCACTAATCAGGAAGCGCTATCCACAGTGCTGAACCACAAATGGGCCGGCTCGTAAGCTTATAGTCCTAATTTTTTAAATAAAGATACCATGAGAATGAAGAAAAATTGATAATAGGAGAAAATTAGAAAGTTTCTTAAAATTTCTGCTCTATCTGAATCATGAAAGAAAAAAATTGGGTTCATTATCCCTTTAAACTTTATTTTTTAGTAGCCCTTAAAAAAGCCCCATTAACACACAAATAAACCCCATATGTAGATGAAATTATTGTGTGTTCTGATGGTTTAACTAAATTAAATGGCACCTATTCAAATAAATTTGAATGGCAGAGAAATCAAAGTAAAAATGTTTTTGTGTATAAACAAAAAGCTGCACTTAAAAATAAAGGATGGGATTAAAAAAATATTACAGTACTTTTTAAGATTAAACATTAACTTTTTTGGCACTGAATGTAAAAGGTAATTATGTTTATTTTGATTAATTATCAATTTATATGCCATGTGACAATGGAGAAAAGATTACAAGTTGCAGAATATGATCTCCAGGTAACATAACACTCAAACCATTAAAGTGTCAATCGTCAAGCCTGGTCATGTGTCTTTGTCAGTGGTGGTGCCAGGGGGATTCTACATACCTCCGTTTACAGCCATTGGACCAAGCTGTCCCCTGCCCTGAATTACGTCTACATGCTTCCCAAAATGTAAATATAAAATCACACCAGAAGGCTCATCATGTGCATATCAGCAAGTTCATATACAACCATATATAAATAATGTACAGGGTACTCACATACTCCTGCAGCACTCAAATGTGCTTGATAGAGGCCTGCTGGAGATCACAGTATACCAGCTCGCTTATGCCAGGTCACTCGATCCGGTCTTGGATGAGCTAAATTGTCAGGTCTAAGTGATCTCCTGATGTGGAAGGTGTTGTAATACAGTGCTACAGAAATCCAAAATAAGGATAATAAAACTAAAAATATATTTATTCAATACAAACAGGTGAAAAAAAAAAAAATACACTGACAGTGAGATACCCAGCTTACAATGCGTTTTATGACCGTAGTAATTTCTTCAGGCATAAATACTTCCCAAAATGTACTAGAGACTATCTGGGATCAGGTGGCTTTTGACTTAGTCAGGGAGGTCCAAAGGGGGGGAGTCATGGCAAACCTGGGGCCCAATCACATTGAGGGCAGTTCTGGTGGAATAGAGCATGGTAGTGGTGAGGACTGAGGTGGGGGAATTGGGCAGATATGGGGAATTTTAAATGATCCTGGGAGCTTCCGAACTGTTCCAGTCCTACAAAATCCTTGACAGCTGTGATCTCTGCATCTTTTGCTGTACGCAGAAAAAAATTACAAAACTGAAGGAGGAAGAAGGGGGATAAAAAAAAATCCGCTATCTGCAACCCCTGCATCCTTGCTATTTAATATCGTCCTGGCGATTATGATTTTAGTGTCCATGAAACGATGCTGTAAGGGTATAGCCTACTCTTTTCACAAAAGGAGGAAAATGACTTTTAAAAACCTGCATATCTAATATTTTTTTTATGGTCAAATATGAAAATAATATTGAGAGCAACTTAAAGGGCCATCAAACCTAACATTTTTCTTTTATGATTCAGATAGAAAATACAATTTTTTAAAAGTTTTTTAAAAATTTCTTCATTCTTATGTTATTCTTTGTTGAAGAGATATCTAGATAGGTAGAGTGCACATGCCTGATGCCCTACATGACAGATTATAGTTCTATCATCTTGTGCTCTTGCTAATATATAACATTGTTGCAAAACCGCTGCCTATGTTCTGTCAGGCTAGTGAATTCATCAGACTAGCGAATGGAAATGATGTTCCGTCAGCTGTCTGATAAAAAAATTCAAACCGCGCATGCGCTGCTCTTTTCATAGCTTTCCAATGCAACTACTTCACAGCCAATCAGAACAGTGACCGGAACGGCCGCGCGCACTAACAACATTTCTATTTGTAAATATAATAGTACACACACTGCATGTTAACAACTCTACGGTTTCTTGTCCCTCTTTAAACTGTCTGGTCTCCACAAGTATTGGACATACCTATCTTGAAATGTTACAGTGACAAGAAACCGTAGACTTCTACAAAAGGTAGAAAGTTTTTATATAGGTACAAAACAATGTAGGACAGCTTGTGTACTAATCTGTACCGCACAATGACAATTCTACATGTGACAGCTGTTAACATGCAGCGTCTGTACAATTATAGTTACAAATAGTTGTATTTACAAATAGAAATAGAAATGTTGTTAGTGAGGCACTATTGTTGTTAGTGCGTCACTATTGTTGTTAGTGAGTCACTATTGTTGTTAGTGCCTCACTATTGTTGTTAGTGAGTCACTATTGTTGTTAGTGAGTCACTATTGTTGTTAGTGCGTCACTATTGTTGTTAGTGCGTCACTATTGTTGTTAGTGAGTCACTATTGTTGTTAGTGCGTCACTATTGTTGTTAGTGCGTCACTATTGTTGTTAGTGCGTCACTATTGTTGTTAGTGCGTCACTATTGTTGTTAGTGAGTCACTATTGTTGTTAGTGCGTCACTATTGTTGTTAGTGAGTCACTATTGTTGTTAGTGCATCACTATTGTTGTTAGTGAGTCACTATTGTTGTTAGTGCGTCACTATTGTTGTTAGTGAGTCACTATTGTTGTTAGTGCGTCACTATTGTTGTTAGTGCGTCACTATTGTTGTTAGTGCGTCACTATTGTTGTTAGTGAGTCACTATTGTTGTTAGTGCGTCACTATTGTTGTTAGTGAGTCACTATTGTTGTTAGTGCGTCACTATTGTTGTTAGTGCGTCACTATTGTTGTTAGTGAGTCACTATTGTTGTTAGTGCATCACTATTGTTGTTAGCGAGTCACTATTGTTGTTAGTGAGTCACTATTGTTGTTAGCGCGTCACTATTGTTGTTAGTGCGTGACTATTGTTGTTAGTGCGTCACTATTGTTGTTAGTGCGTCACTATTGTTGTTAGTGAGTCACTATTGTTGTTAGTGAGTCACTATTGTTGTTAGTGTGTCACTATTGTTGTTAGTGCATCACTATTGTTGTTAGTGAGTCACTATTGTTGTTAGTGTGTCACTATTGTTGTTAGTGCGTCACTATTGTTGTTAGTGAGTCACTATTGTTGTTAGTGCGTCACTATTGTTGTTAGTGAGTCACTATTGTTGTTAGTGCGTCACTATTGTTGTTAGTGAGTCACTATTGTTGTTAGTGAGTCACTATTGTTGTTAGTGCGTCACTATTGTTGTTAGTGAGTCACTATTGTTGTTAGTGCGTCACTATTGTTGTTAGTGAGTCACTATTGTTGTTAGTGAGTCACTATTGTTGTTAGTGCGTCACTATTGTTGTTAGTGAGTCACTATTGTTGTTAGTGAGTCACTATTGTTGTTAGTGTGTCACTATTGTTGTTAGTGAGTCACTATTGTTGTTAGTGAGTCACTATTGTTGTTAGTGCGTCACTATTGTTGTTAGTGAGTCACTATTGTTGTTTGTGAGTCACTATTCTAATGGGCTGTGACGTAGTTGCATTTGGAATGCTATGAGAAGAGCAGCGCATGTGAGGAATTATTATTATCATTTATTTGTATAGCGCTGCAATTCCGCAGCGCTGGAACGTCACTTCCATTCGCTAGTCTGATGAATTGGCTAGTCTGACAGAACACCTATAGTCCTGCCTTCATGTGCACACTCCTAACCTTACGTCCCTGCTTTTTAACAAAGGATAGCAAGAAAAAGAAAATGTAATAATAGAAGTAAGTTCGAAAGTTGTTTAAAATTGTATGTTTTGTCCGAATCATAAAAGAAAATGTTTGGGTTTTATGTCCCTTTAAAGTGCCAGAGTTTATCAAAGAATACAGTAGCAACACTATCTTACAGAAATCTTAATTCCTGTATAATATGTTATCACAATACATTACACTACATTTTTCTACTGACTAATCATTTATCCTGTATCTGAAAACCTTTTTATCATAACGAATTTGTGCTCTTCATCACTGTTTTTCAAACCTGTCCTCAGATCCCCCTAACATGCCAGATTTTGAGGATATCTGAATCGGAGCACAGGTGAAATAATCAACTTATTAATAAACATGCACCTAGATTAGGAGTTTTGCGTTGCGGCTTTTAACGCTGAAAAAATGGCAATTTCAGCGTAAAAGCAGAAACGCAGCTATTACGAGTGGTGTTGGTATAGCTATACCGCAAGCATTTTAGCTTGTAAAGCAACGTCCACTCTTGTGAATTATTATAACTTTGGTAATGTTTGGGTCTTTTATTATAACTGGAGTTAGTGTCTTCCCTTCTCCAAGTTACTTGTTTAGGGGGGTTTGGTTTATCTTCTCTCCTATTGTAATGTATATTTGTGTGTGTTCCATAGGTTCCATATGTTCTATCAGAATTAGTACTCGTAAATCTTTTATGGTGAGAGTTGGAAGATTTATTGGGAAAATAATTAGATGTGTTACTTTGCCTTCTATTACCAGATATTTGGTTATTATTTTTATCTTTATTTTTCTTTCCATTAGCATTTTTATTATTGGGGTAATAATTATTTATGATGCTATGAGCCCCTTGAATATGTTCTGGTGTTTTGGGTTCTTTGCAAACCTCTTCCTCATTCTCTCTTTCAATATCATTCTCATTATTAGTGTCTTGCATTTCTAAATAATCTCTTAGGATTTTTTTCTTTCTCCTGGCTTCAAAAATGTGTTTAAATCTACAGTTTTTCCCTTATTTTTCTCATCTAATTCTTTATACATAGGCTGACCATATTGCTGCTTTAAGAAGGAACACATTTGAAAAATACATATGTGAGGGTTCTTATACAAAACCATTTCCTTAAACAGCCCTGAAAACAGTCCTGACATATGTATTTTTCATATGTGTCCCTTTTTAAAGCGGCAATATGGTCAGCCTATTTATACATTATGGGGCCTATTTATCAAAGCGTCAACCGAAAATACGCTGGAATTCCATGTCGTAATTATCACTAGATTGATCCGCCGTAGTTATCAAAGCGTCAAGATCAGCAAATGTTGAAATTTGTGACGTAACATACAATCCTGCGATTTGTGTTCATTCGCCCTTCTATTCGGCACAATTTGAAGCTCTACAGTTACGCTCGCGTCTTTTCCGAATCAGCGTGCCTGGTTTTCAATCCGCCACTCTTCAGGTTGCGGATGCCCTAGAACTCAATAGGAGTCTGAAAACACAGAAAGCTTATGTTCAATGCTGCAAGAGAATGAAGTAAATTACATAATAAAAGTAAATTAGAAACTTTGTTAAATTTGTATTATACCCTTTCTCAATCAAACAATATTATCACCTCACATTTGGTGCACTAGTAGATATAGGGATAATGAAAAATACATTACTACTTACTACATCTTTGTCTCTCATTACAAAGCAAGGGGACAATATTATTTCTACATATTTGTTGCAAAGTTTTGCCCCAAACTTGTCACACTAATAGCTATAGAGATAAAAATGAAATAAATACACAACATAATATAGATAACTTCCTTTTTATTTTTTGGAACAATCTATGTGCACCATGTTTAAGCCATGTAATACAAGTCACACTCTCTACTTTGCGCCATATTTGACTTAACACTTTTCGCACCAATTATGACGCAAACTCCTAAACAACCCACACACTAGTGAATTTTTCAACCACTTTTGATTGGAATATGCATAATCACATGATTTATGACATCAGCCAATCTGATTCAAATACACATTATAAACTATCACTAATGAATCAAATTGCTTGATACTTCTGTCATTGATCACTCATCAGAACTTGTAAGTGCCATTTGTTACATTGTGTATTATACTTTGAAAGTATATATGTGAAATTAGTATTAAAGATAAACATTGATGCTGACATTAGGACACACAGTGCAATATTTTAGTCAAGGATTTTAAAATTCAAATTGATGTTTGATTCAATAGAATCTTAAGCTGATAGCTCAAAGGGATAGCCCACCTAACTTTAAACTGTCATGATTCAGATAAAGCAGAAATTAAAATCACCTCTTTACTGTCATGCTATTTTCAGTGTATTTCTTCCTTCTCTTGAATTTATGTTTCAGTAAGAAATGTCATCTTATATGCCAGCCCATTTTATAACACCTGTGAAAGGGTGGGTTTTAAAACTAGATTGCAATTAGGAGGGGTTAGACAGGTGCAGAGAGAGAGAAACCTGGCCCAGCTCTTAAAGGGACAGGAAACCCCAAAATATTCTTTCATGATTTGGATAGAACATACAATTTTAAACAACTTTCCAATTTACTTCTATTATTAAATTTGCTTCATTGTCGTGTTATCCTTTGCTGAAGGAACATCCTTGCACTACTGGCAGCTAGCTGAACACATCTAGGGAGCCAATCACAATAGACAAATGTGTGCAGGCACCAATTAGCAGCTAGCTCCCACTAGTGCAACTTAAATTTTTACTTTCCTATCCCTTTAAAATATCCATAGATTGCAAATAAATACATATAATACTCTGATTACGTGTTATATTTGAAATTATTCCTGCTCAGAATAATAATACATTTACAATATATACATATAGTGGTATAAATATACACAGAGATATGACAGACAACATTGTTTAGAACAAAAGAAACATGTAAATATGTTTGCAAAAGATTTCTGACATAGTACATATATGTGTGTGTATATGCATACTAAAATATGTATGTCCAATATAAAAAAATTCTAATAATTCACTCTCCACTTTGCACCAAATATGTCGCTATTTGCTATATTCGCATTAGTCCTGCTCAGAAAAAGAATACATTTATACTATATACAATTATGTGCTAAAAAAAAATTTGCTTGTTCGTGGACAATGAAATGAAATGGTATAAATAAAGTTGGGAAAAACCCGAATAGCATCGATGACTGTTAGTTAACACCAGTCCGAAGCTCTTTGCACCGTATTTGACGAGTGTGTATTTGATGGCTTTTTTGATAAATAAGGAGATCATATTCAGATCCACAGCCGCGATGTTTGGCGAGCGTATTGATGGCCACGAATGCAACATAATTGACACTTTAATAAATATCCCCCTATGTTCCCTTTATGAGCTTCTAAATGTTTCTTTAGGTCTTTTATTTCGGCGGTGAGTTTTTCAACCTTATAATTTCTATACCTAATAACAATATTCATCAACGTGTATGAGCTCTCTTCTAGTGCTGTATCCCATTCGGTGAGGTATTCTATATCCTCTTAGTTAGATAGATATGGCTATAATTATTTATTTTACAGATAGATAGACAGACAGATAGATATGGCTATAATTATTTATTTTACAGATAGATAGACAGACAGATAGATATGGCTATAATTATTTATTTTACAGATAGATAGACAGACAGATAGATATTTAAAGTATTTATATTTTTGAAAGCAAAGAACAATGCTTTTGTGGTATTACTTTAAGGCAGTGTTTTTCAACCAGTGTGCCGTGGTACACTAGTGTGCCGTGAGAGATCCTCAGGTGTGCCACGGCAGACTGACAACAGTGTGACATATTTTTTAAACTTTGCTTGTTTTTTACTCCCAGTGCAGGGGTAGTTTGTAGGAGGCATGGCATAACAGCACAATACATACAGTATGTGTGTGTTTGTGTGTATGTGTATATATATATGCTGTATTAGGCTACAATGTGTGATTTTTTTTTTAAATTGTGGGATGGTGGTGTGCCACAGGATTTTTTAATGTAAAAAAGTGTGCCACGGCAAAAAAAAGGTTAAAAATCACTGCTTTAAGGGACAGTAAAGTCAACTTTGATGATTCAGATAGAGCCAGAATTTTAAACAACTTTCCAATTTACTACTGTTAAAAAATTTGTTTAGTTCTTTTGGTATATTTTATTGAAGAATAAAACTAGGTAGGCTCATAAGAGCTCAGGAGTGTGCACGTGACTTTAGTAGTCTATGGCAGTAGTGTACTCTTCAATAAAAATACCAAGAGAACAAAGCAGATTTGATAACAGAAGTAAATTGGAAAGTTGTTTAATATTGCATGCTCCATCTGAATCATGTATATACACATAGTAACACATAAATATATATGTATATACACATATCAAAATATAAATATATATGTATGTACACATAGTAACACATAAATATATATGTATATACACATAGTAACACATAAATTTATATGTATGTACACATAGTAACACATAAATATATATGTATATACACATACTAACACATAAATATATATGTATATACACATATTAACACATAAATATATATGTATATACACATAGTAACACATAAATATATATGTATATACACATAGTAACACATAAATATATATGTATATACACATATTAACACATAAATATATATGTATATACACATAGTAACACATAAATATATATGTATATACACATATTAACGCATAAATATATATGTATATACACATAATAACACATAAATATATATGTATATACACATATTAACACATAAATATATATGTATATACACATAGTAACACATAAATATATATGTATATACACATATTAACACATAAATATATATGTATATACACATAGTAACACATAAATATATATGTATATACACATAGTAACACATAAATATATATGTATATACACATACTAACACAAATATATATGTATATACACATACTAACACATAAATATATATGTATATACACATAATAACACATAAATATATATGTATATACACATACTAACACATAAATATATATGTATATACACATATTAACACATAAATATATGTGTATATACACATAGTAACACATAAATATATATGTAAATATACATACTAACACATAAATATATATGTATATACACATAGTAACACATAAATATATATGTATATACACATACTAACACATAAATATATATGTATATACACATAGTAACACATAAATATATATGTATATACACATATTAACACATAAATATATATGTATATACACATATTAACACATAAATATATATGTATATACACATAGTAACACATAAATATATATGTAAATACACACAGAGTAACACATAAATATATATGTATATACACATAGTAACACATAATTATATATGTATATACACATAGTAACACATAAATATATATGTATATATACACAGAGTAACACATAAATATATATGTATATACACATAGTAACACATAAATATATATGTATATACACATGATAACACATAAATATATACGTATATACACATAGTAACACGTAAATATATATGTATATATACACAGAGTAACACATAAATATATATGTATATACACATAGTAACACATAAATATATATGTATATATATATACACAGAGTAACACATAAATATATATGTATATACACATAGTAACACATAAATATATATGTATATACACATAGTAACACATAAATACATATGTATATACACATAGTAACACATAAATATATATGTATATACACATAGTAACACATAAATATATATGTATATACACATATTAACACATAAATATATATTTATATACACATAGTAACACATAAATATATATGTATATACACATAATAAGACATAAATATATATGTATATACACATAGTAACACATAAATATATATGTATATGCACATAGTAACACATAAATATATATGTATATACACATATTAACACATAAATATATATTTATATACACATAGTAACACATAAATATATATGTATATACACATAATAACACATAAATATATATGTATATACACATAGTAACACATAAATATATATGTATATACACATATTAACACATAATTATATATTTATATACACATAGTAACACATAAATATATATGTATATACACATAATAACACAAATATATATGTATATACACATGTTAAAGCATAAATATATAGGTATATACACATAGTAACACATAAAAATATATATGTATATACACATAATAACACATAAATATATATGTATATACACATAGTAACACATAAATATATATGTATATACACATACTAACACAAATATATATGTATATACACATACTAACACATAAATATATATGTATATACACATAATAACACATAAATATATATGTATATACACATACTAACACATAAATATATATGTATATACACATATTAACACATAAATATATGTGTATATACACATAGTAACACATAAATATATATGTAAATATACATACTAACACATAAATATATATGTATATACACATAGTAACACATAAATATATATGTATATACACATACTAACACATAAATATATATGTATATACACATAGTAACACATAAATATATATGTATATACACATATTAACACATAAATATATATGTATATACACATATTAACACATAAATATATATGTATATACACATAGTAACACATAAATATATATGTAAATACACACAGAGTAACACATAAATATATATGTATATACACATAGTAACACATAATTATATATGTATATACACATAGTAACACATAAATATATATGTATATATACACAGAGTAACACATAAATATATATGTATATACACATAGTAACACATAAATATATATGTATATACACATGATAACACATAAATATATACGTATATACACATAGTAACACGTAAATATATATGTATATATACACAGAGTAACACATAAATATATATGTATATACACATAGTAACACATAAATATATATGTATATATATATACACAGAGTAACACATAAATATATATGTATATACACATAGTAACACATAAATATATATGTATATACACATAGTAACACATAAATACATATGTATATACACATAGTAACACATAAATATATATGTATATACACATAGTAACACATAAATATATATGTATATACACATATTAACACATAAATATATATTTATATACACATAGTAACACATAAATATATATGTATATACACATAATAAGACATAAATATATATGTATATACACATAGTAACACATAAATATATATGTATATGCACATAGTAACACATAAATATATATGTATATACACATATTAACACATAAATATATATTTATATACACATAGTAACACATAAATATATATGTATATACACATAATAACACATAAATATATATGTATATACACATAGTAACACATAAATATATATGTATATACACATATTAACACATAATTATATATTTATATACACATAGTAACACATAAATATATATGTATATACACATAATAACACAAATATATATGTATATACACATGTTAAAGCATAAATATATAGGTATATACACATAGTAACACATAAAAATATATATGTATATACACATAATAACACATAAATATATATGTATATACACATACTAACACATAAATATATATGTATATACACATGTTAAAGCATAAATATATATGTATATACACATAGTAACACATAAATATATATGTATATACACATAGTAACACATAAATATATATGTATATACACATACTAACATATAAATATATATGTATATACACATAGTAACACATAAATATATATGTATATACACATGTTAAAGCATAAATATATATGTATATACACATAGTAACACATAAATATATATGTATATACACATAGTAACACATAAATATATATGTATATACACATAATAACACATAAATATATATGTATATACACATAATAACACATAAATATATATGTATATACACATAATAACACATAAATATATATGTATATACACATAGTAACACATAAATATATATGTATATACACATAGTAACACATAAATATATATGTATATACACATAATAACACATAAATATATATGTATATACACATAATAACACATAAATATATATGTATATACACATAGTAACACATAAATATATATGTATATACACATAATAACACATAAATATATATGTATATACACATAGTAACACATAAATATATATGTATATACACATGTTAAAGCATAAATATATATGTATATACACATAGTAACACATAAATATATATGTATATACACATAGTAACACAAATATATATGTATATACACATACTAACATATAAATATATATGTATATACATATAATAACACATAAATATATATGTATATACACATAGTAACACATAAATATATATGTATATACACATAGTAACACATAAATATATATGTATATACACATAATAACATATAAATATATATATATATATATATATATATACATAGTAACACATAAATATATATGTATATACACATAGTAACACATAAATATATATGTATATACACATAGTAACACAAATATATATGTATATACACATACTAACACATAAATATATATGTATATACACATAGTAACACATAAATATATATGTATATACACATATTAACACATAAATATATATGTATATACACATATTAGCACATAAATATATATGTATATACACATAGTAACACATAAATATATATGTATATACACATATTAACACATAAATATATATGTATATACACATAGTAACACATAAATATATATGTATAATACACAGAGTAACACATAAATATATATGTATATACACATACTAACACATAAATATATATGTATATACACATAATAACACATAAATATATATGTATATACACATACTAACACATAAATATATATGTATATACACATGTTAAAGCATAAATATATATGTATATACACATACTAACACATAAATATATATGTATATACACATAGTAACACAAATATATATGTATATACACATAGTAACACATAAATATATATGTATATACACATATTAACACATAAATATATATGTATATACACATATTAGCACATAAATATATATGTATATACACATAGTAACACATAAATATATATGTATATACACATAGTAACACATAAATATATATGTATATACACATAGTAACACATAAATATATATGTATATACACATAGTAACACATAAATATATATGTATATACACATATTAACACATAAATATAAATGTATATACACATATAAGCACATAAATATATATATGTATATCAGCATATATATTTATAAATGCTGCAATCACAACCCTCCTCGCTGCGCTTTAGTTCTGATGCCGTCTCTGACCGCATTAGAACGAGGCTCCCATTGGATCTTATGGAAGCGTGCTTGTGTTTGCATTGCTGTTAACTTGCGCTAGTATTACAAAGTGGAACGCTAATATTACATTCTTTAAATATTTAGCGCTCCACTTGTAATCTGGCCCCTTGTAATTAAAGATATTTCAATTGTGTTTTTGTAGAATATCATTTCAGCTAAGTCTGAATATTTTTACAACAAATTAACATCCTTTTTAGTGTGATTGTTTATTAATAGCTAATCTAGGCTTAAAGGGACAGTGTACATCAATTTTCATATAACTGCATGTAATAGACACTACTATAAAGAAGACACCCAGACACCCAGACACACAGACACACAGACGCACAGACGCACAGACGCACAGACGCACAGACGCACAGACGCACAGACGCACAGACACACAGACGCACAGAAACTGATTTAAAAATCCAGTATAAAACCTTTTTAAAACTTACTTAGAAGCTCCCAGTTTAGCGCTGTTGATGAAGTTAGGCTGGGACACCCAGTGAAAGAGGCTGGGTAATCAGGAACAGGCAAATACTCCCCCCTCCCTGCTTCCCTGCATATGAAGAGACAGATTATACAAACAGAAGCAATCTGAAGTCTGTAGACATCAGTATACATCCCAAACTTTGGGGATTGAATAAGAGACTGAAAATAAGCACAATGTTATAAAAAAATAAGCAAAACTATACATTGTTACAAAAACACTGCCAGAAGGGCTATAAAATGCATTATCTACAAAGCATTTATGCAAAGAAAAATCTAGTGCACAATGTCCCTTTAAGTCTGCAGACAACAAGGCTAGCCACGTCATTAAAGGGACATTGTACACTAGATTTTTCTTTGCATAAATGTTTTGTAGATGACCCATTTATTTAGCTCATCTGCGAGAGTTTTTGTAGCAATATATACTTTTGCTTATTTTTAAATAACATTGTGCTGATTTTCAGACTCCTAACCAAGCCCCAAAGTTTAGATGTATACTGACGTATGCAGACTTCAGACTGCTTCTGTTTGTATGATGGGTCTTTTCATATGCAGAGTAGGGTGCAGGGGAGAGTATCTGCTCTTTCTGCTTTCTCAACCCATTTAAGTGGGTGTCTCAGCCTTACCTCATCAACAGTGCTAAACTGGGATCTGCTAAGTAAGTTTTTAAAAGGTTTTATGCTGGATTTTAATATCAGTATTTGTGCCTAGTGTTCTTTATAGTAGAGTTTATTACATGCAGTTATATGAAAATTAGTGTACACTGCCCCTTTAAGTTAGAAGAAGGTGCATTGCTTTGCAGTTGCTATCTGATAAAACTAGTTAGGGATATATATAAGTAGCAGTGTTAGCCTTGAGAAGTCAGCAGGGACATTTTAAGTTCTGAGAATGAGAAAATCTTCAATTTTTGGGGCCAAATTACATGAAAAGGGATCAAATTAAATAATGAAAAAATCGAGCAAAATTGTTGCATTACACAATAAATAAATATTTTATATAAAAATGTGCATAGGTTAAAATGTAGTTTTGTCCAAAAGATTTATTTTGGATATTTCACGTTTGTTTCAGCCAAATTTAGTTCATGTGGGTGTTCATTTCAGCTGAGTTTCTTTACAAGTCATGAGCGTTTGTAGGGCGTACACAACTGATTTATTAGTTTCATTTAAAACGTAAACATGTTTAAATGCTGTTTAGTAAAATGTCACTTTTACATTTTAATGATTCAGACAGAGCATGCAGTTTTAAACAAATTTCCAAATAACTTTTAATGTTAAATTCGCTTTTGCTTTGTACTCTATATTGCCTTTGTAAAGGAGCAACAATGCACTGGGTGAGCCAATGACTAGAGGCGTATATGTGCAGACAACAATTAGCAGCTACCTAGTACCGACCAGAAGTGCGTTGCTACTCCTGAGCATACTTAGGTATGCTTTTCAACAAAGTTTAATTTTGAATTACCTGTCCCTTTAATTATCTGTCACCCACAACCCTAATCTGAGTTTCATCAAGATAACAATTTACCTGATTATCTCATCTCCCTCTTCCAAACTTCCATAAATAAATTACCCAACCAATTTCACAATTTCAGTTCTATGGTTTATTTAACTACAAGACCAAACATGATAGGGTCATTAGTGGTTATTGCCTACAATGACCATATGGTAAAAAGGTACAAAGACAACATCCAGCCCATCCCTTCCCCTCCTATGTGCCAAGAGATAACCATTGGAAAGATGAGCAGTGCATAGAAATGAGAAGTGCATCTAATTTATATTCCTCTGATAACACAAGAAATATTACAGGAAAATTAGCTGTTCTGATGTATCCAAAACAAACAGATCATGGCCAAGCCTAAAACTTACCAGTAATGTAGAAATTATTTGGTAATATATGGAAATAAGGGCAAGTTTACAAGTGGAGCACTATTTAATGCTCCCGCTCAAATGCTTACTCCACTAGAAGTAATTTTTTTTTGCGCGCGTTATGTAGCGTGCGTATTACAAGTTGGAAGTAAACAGTTTTTGCTTGCGCGCTAACCGGACATGCATAAAAAGCCAAACTTACACTATTGCACGCGATAATGTATACCCCCATAGAAGTCAATGGAGCAAAAAAGTGGAAAAAACCTAACACTCTACTCGCACCCAAATCCGATCGGATATTCTCAAGTGAGCTAACCCGACAAAAAATATTATTATTTAACATTACAATGTTTTTCATATAGAATAATATGTTCTATTTATTCATAAATACATATGTATACATATATCTGATGGTATTTTGCACATAAAAATATTTATACCTATATATACAAAGAACATTTTCTGCTATGTGCAGAACATTGGAATGTGATTTACAGTAAATACACATTACACTTCATTAAAAACTAATGAATATATGTATGTACATATGTAAATATGTATAAATAAAAAGAGATCGAACAATAGCATAATTGCTTGTTCTATGGCTAAGTTACCACCCAAGAAGCAGCCTCTTTTTGCTCAACATGTGCCTTTCACAGAGAAGAACTTTCCTGATGCATATCAGTCTGATCCTGACTTCACAGTACAGTCCAGCCCCAAAATACCAGGCAATCCCTCTCTGAACAAGAGAAACAGCAAAACCCCAGACGTACGTTTCAACCTATTTTGGGCCTCGTCAGTGAGGTGCAGCCATATCCCTCTAGACACACTGAGCAACGGGTCCACGTCTGGATTCCGGCATCACACTTAGGGAGACTTCCCTAAGTGTCATAATTTGCATAAATAAAAAGAGAGAAGCGCTCAACCTGAGAACGAACAATAGCATAATAGCTTGTTCTATGGCTAGTTACCACCCAAGAAGCAGCCTCTTTTTGCTCAACATGTGCCTTTCACAGAGAAGAACTTTCCTGAAGCATATCAGTCTGATCCTGACTTCACAGTACAGTCCAGCTCCGAAATACCAGGCAATCCCTCTCTGAAACAGAGAGAGAAACAGCAAAACTCCAGACGTTCATTTTGGCCTATTGTGGGCCTCCTCAGTGAGGTGCAGCCATATCCCTCTAGTTCCCAGGTTGAGCGCTTCTCTCTTTTTATATATGCAAATTATGACACTTAGGGAAGTCTCCCTAAGTGTGATGCAGGAACCTAGACATGGATCCATTGCTCAGTGTGCCTAGAGGGATATGGCTGCACTTCATTGACGAGGCCCACAATAGGCTGAAACGTACGTCTGGGGTTTTGCTTTTTCTCTTGTTCAGAGCGGGATTGCCTGGTATTTCGGGGCTGGACTGTACTGTAAAGTCAGGATCAGACTGATATGCTTTAGGAGGGTTCTTCTCTGTGAAAAGCACATGTTGAGCAAAAGGAGGCTGCTTCTTGGGTGGTAACCAGACATAGAACAAGCTATTATGCTATTGTTCGTTCCCAGGTTGAGGGCTTCTCTCTTTTTATGTATGCAAATTATGACACTTAGGGAAGTCTCCCTAAGTGTGATGCGGGAACCTAGACGTGGACCCGTTGCTCAGTGTGCCTAGAGGGATATGACTGCACCTCACTGAAGTGGCCCACAATACGCCGAAACGTACGTCTGGGGTTTTGCTGTTTCTCTTGTTCAGAGAGGGATTGCCTGGTATTTTGGGGCTGGACTGTACCGTGAAGTCAGGATCAGACTGATATGCTTTAGGAGGGTTCATCTCTGTGAAAGGTACATGTTAAGCAAAAGGAGGCTGCTTCTTGGCTGGTAACCAGCCATAGAACAAGCTATTATGCTATTGTTCGTTCCCAGGTTGAGCGCTTCTTTCTTTTTATGTATATGTAAATATGTGTTTATATGTATATACAGTATATATATATATATATATATATATATATATGTCTCTAAATACATATATAAATTAATTAATACATATGTATACACATATAAATGCATACATACATAAGTACACACACATATATATACAGGGAGTGCAGAATTATTAGGAAAATTAGTATTTTGACCACATCATCCTCTTTATGCATGTTGTCTTACTCCAAGCTGTATAGGCTCGAAAGCCTACTACCAATTAAGCATATTAGGTGATGTGCATCTCTGTAATGAGAAGGGGTGTGGTCTAATGACATCAACACCCTATATCAGGTGTGCATAATTATTAGGCAACTTCCTTTCCTTTGGCAAAATGGGTCAAAAGAAGGACTTGACAGGCTCAGAAAAGTCAAAAATAGTGAGATATCTTGCAGAGGGATGCAGCACTCTTAAAATTGCAAAGCTTCTGAAGCGTGATCATCGAACAATCAAGCGTTTCATTCAAAATAGTCAACAGGGTCGCAAGAAGCGTGTGGAAAAACCAAGGCGCAAAATAACTGCCCATGAACTGAGAAAAGTCAAGCGTGCAGCTGCCAAGATGCCACTTGCCACCAGTTTGGCCATATTTCAGAGCTGCAACATCACTGGAGTGCCCAAAAGCACAAGGTGTGCAATACTCAGAGACATGGCCAAGGTAAGAAAGGCTGAAAGACGACCACCACTGAACAAGACACACAAGCCAAAAAATATCTCAAGACTGATTTTTCTAAGGTTTTATGGACTGATGAAATGAGAGTGAGTCTTGATGGGCCAGATGGATGGGCCCGTGGCTGGATTGGTAAAGGTCAGAGAGCTCCAGTCCGACTCAGACGCCAGCAAGGTGGAGGTGGAGTACTGGTTTGGGCTGGTATCATCAAAGATGAGCTTGTGGGGCCTTTTCGGGTTGAGGATGGAATCAAGCTCAACTCCCAGTCCTACTGCCAGTTTCTGGAAGACACCTTCTTCAAGCAGTGGTACAGGAAGAAGTCTGCATCCTTCAAGAAAAACATGATTTTCATGCAGGACAATGCTCCATCACGCGCGTCCAAGTACTCCACAGTGTGGCTGGCAAGAAAGGGTAATAAAGAAGAAAATCTAATGACATGGCCTCCTTGTTCACCTGATCTGAACCCCATTGAGAACCTGTGGTCCATCATCAAATGTGAGATTTACAAGGAGGGAAAACAGTACACCTCTCTGAACAGTGTCTGGGAGGCTGTGGTTGCTGCTGCACGCAATGTTGATGGTGAACAGATCAAAACACTGACAGAATCCATGGATGGCAGGCTTTTGAGTGTCCTTGCAAAGAAAGGTGGCTATATTGGTCACTGATTTGTTTTTGTTTTGTTTTTGAATGTCAGAAATGTATATTTGTGAATGTTGAGATGTTATATTGGTTTCACTGGTAAAAATAAATAATTGAAATGGGTATATATTTGTTTTTTGTTAAGTTGCCTAATAATTATGCACAGTAATAGTCACCTGCACACACAGATATCCCCCTAAAATAGCTATAACTAAAAACAAACTAAAAACTACTTCCAAAACTATTCAGCTTTGATATTAATGATTTTTTTGGGTTCATTGAGAACATGGTTGTTGTTCAATAATAAAATTAATCCTCAAAAATACAATATATATATATATATATACACACACACACACACACATACAGTTGTATGCAAAAGTTTAGGCACCCCTGACAATTTCCATGATTTTCATTTATAAATAATTGGATGTTTGGATCAGCAATTTCATTTTGATCTATCACATAACTGAAGGACACGGTAATATTTCAGTAGTGAAATGAGGTTTATTAGATTAACAGAAAATGTGCAATATGCATCCAATTTAAAATTAGACAGGTGCATAAATTTGGGCACCCTTGTCATTTTGTTGATTTGAATACCTGTAACTACCTAGCACTGATTAATTGTAACACACAATTGATTTGGTGAGCCCATTAAGTCTTGAACTTCATAGACAGGTGCATCCAAACATGAGAAAAATGTATTTAAGGTGGCCAATTGCAAGTTGTTGTTCTCTCTGACTCTCCTCTGAAATATGGCAACATGGGGGACTCAAAACAACTCTCAAATGACCTGAAAACAAAGATTGTTCAACATTATGGTTTAGGGGAAGGCTACAAAAAGCTATTGCTGAGATTTAAGCTGTCAGTGTCCACTGTGAGGAACATAGTGAGGAAATGGAAGACCACAGGCACAGTTCTTGTTAAGGCCAGAAGTGGCAGGCCACGTAAAATATTGGAGAGGCAAAGGCAAAGGATGGTGAGAACGGTCAAAAACAGCCCACAGACCACCTCCAAAGACCTACAACATCATCTTGCTGCAGATGGTGTCACTGTGCATTGTTCAATAATTCAGCGCACTTTGCACAAGGAGAAGCTGTATGGGAGAGTAATAGGAAAGAAGCCTTTTGTGCACACGCCACAAACAGAGTTGCTTGATTTTGGACAGTCAGCTTTTATTTTGGAAGAAGGTGCTGTGGACTGATGAAACAAAGATTGAGTTGTTTGGTCATAACAAGGGGCGTTATGCATGGCGGCAAATGATCACAGCGTTCCAAGACAAACACTTGCTACCCACAGTAAAATTTGTTGGATGTTCCATCCTGCTGTGTGGCGAGTGCCAATACTGGGAATATTGTTAAAGTTGAGGGTCGCATGGATTCCACTCAATATCAGCAGATACTTAAGAATAATGTTGAGGAATCAGTCACAGAGTTGAAGTTACGCTGGGGCTGGATATTTCAACAAGACAACAACCCAAAACACTGCTCAAAATCTACTCTGACATTTATGCAGAGGAACAAGTACAATGTTCTGGAATGGCCATCCCAGTCCCCAGACCTGAATATCATTGAAAATCTGTGGGGTGATTTGAAGCGAGCTGTCCATGCTCGGCAACTATCAAACCTAACTGAACTGGAGATATTTTGCCAAGAGGAATGGTCCAAAATACCTTCATCCAGAATCCAGACACTCATTACAGGCTAAGGAAGCGTCTAGAGGCTGTTATTTATGCTAAAGGAGGCTCTACTAAATAAATATTGATGCAATATTTCTGTTGGGGTGCCCAAATTTATGCACCTGTCTAATTTCGTTTTGATGCATATTGCACATTTTCTGTTAATCCAATAAACCTCATTTCACTACTAAAATATTACTGTGTCCTTCAGTTATTTGATAGATCAAAATGAAATTGCTAATCCAAACACCCAATTATTGGAAATTGTCAGGGGTACCTAAACTTTTGCATACAACTGTGTATATATATATATATATATATATATATATATATAAAAAAAAAAATCTTTAGACAGATACAGTATATATTATATATATATATATATATATATATATATATATATACAGGGAGTGCAGAATTATTAGGCAAATGAGTATTTTGACCACATCATCCTCTTTATGCATGTTGTCTTACTCCAAGCTGTATAGGCTCGAAAGCCTACTACCAATTAAGCATATTAGGTGATTTACATCTCTGTAATGAGAAGGGGTGTGGTCTAATGACATCAACACCCTATATCAGGTGTGCATAATTATTAGGCAACTTCCTTTCCTTTGGCAAAATGGGTCAAAAGAAGGACTTGACAGGCTCAGAAAAGTCAAAAATAGTGAGATATCTTGCAGAGGGATGCAGCACTCTTAAAATTGCAAAGCTTCTGAAGCGTGATCATCGAACAATCAAGCGTTTCATTCAAAATAGTCAACAGGGTCGCAAGAAGCGTGTGGAAAAACCAAGGCGCAAAATAACTGCCAATGAATTGAGAAAAGTCAAGCGTGCAGCTGCCAAGATGCCACTTGCCACCAGTTTGGCCATATTTCAGAGCTGCAACATCACTGGAGTGCCCAAAAGCACAAGGTGTGCAATACTCAGAGACATGGCCAAGGTAAGAAAGGCTGAAAGACGACCACCACTGAACAAGACACACAAGCTGAAACGTCAAGACTGGGCCAAGAAATATCTCAAGACTGATTTTTCTAAGGTTTTATGGACTGATGAAATGAGAGTGAGTCTTGATGGGCCAGATGGATGGGCCCGTGGCTGGATTGGTAAAGGGCAGAGAGCTCCAGTCTGACTCAGACGCCAGCAAGGTGGAGGTGGAGTACTGGTTTGGGCTGGTATCATCAAAGATGAGCTTGTGGGGCCTTTTCGGGTTGAGGATGGAGTCAAGCTCAACTCCCAGTCCTACTGCCAGTTTCTGGAAGACACCTTCTTCAAGCAGTGGTACAGGAAGAAGTCTGCATCCTTCAAGAAAAACATGATTTTCATGCAGGACAATACTCCATCACACGCGTCCAAGTACTCCACAGCGTGGCTGGCAAGAAAGGGTATAAAAGAAGAAAATCTAATGACATGGCCTCCTTGTTCACCTGATCTGAACCCCATTGAGAACCTGTGGTCCATCATCAAATGTGAGATTTACAAGGAGGGAAAACAGTACACCTCTCTGAACAGTGTCTGGGAGGCTGTGGTTGCTGCTGCATGCAATGTTGATGGTGAACAGATCAAAACACTGACATAATCCATGGATGGCAGGTTTTGAGTGTCCTTGCAAAGAAAGGTGGCTATATTGGTCACTGATTTGTTTTTGTTTTGTTTTTGAATGTCAGAAATGTATATTTGTGAATGTTGAGATGTTATATTGGTTTCACTGGTAAAAATAAATAATTGAAATGGGTATATATTTGTTTTTTGTTAAGTTGCCTAATAATTATGCACAGTAATAGTCACCTGCACACACAGATATCCCCCTAAAATAGCTAAAACTAAAAACAAACTAAAAACTACTTCCAAAACTATTCAGCTTTGATATTAATGAGTTTTTTGGGTTCATTGAGAACATGGTTGTTGTTCAATAATAAAATTAATCCTCAAAAATACAACTTGCCTAATAATTCTGCACTCCCTGTATGTATCTATGTCTATTGCCTGCATGAGACTTTGAGCCCTTATAAAGTTTTTGAGCAATATTTTTTTAATAATTTTATTAGCTGGTGTTATTATGAGTGTAACTGTACTTTGCAATGTATTTTTGATATGTTTTGTGCAACTTTTATGTTTTGTGAAACAGTTAACCACAGCTCTGAGGATGCAGTAATCATTCTTGCATAAATTGTGATAGCGCTCAAGTGATCACATTTACTTTCAACTTGTAATACGAGCAGTAAACCCGACACATGCAAACAGCCGCAATAAACCCCTTTTCACTTGCACGTTACTGTTAACACGCCACTTCGTAATCTGATCCTAAAACTTTTGACTGTTTTACTTGATATAGGGAATTAAAGAAAATTGGGTGAAGGAAAAAAAAGTGGAACAAAGGGTGATAAAAAAATCAATAAAACAATGTATCAGTCAAACTGAAGCATCCTGTGTTGATGTAACTGTATCACTGTATTAAAATGGCAAATTCTACACTAAGGGCTTGATTACAAGTGGAGCGCTATGTTAACGTGCACCTGTAAAGGGGCAAATTTGCGTTATGTTAAATAATCAGCCATTACAAGTGGCTGGTTAATGCTCCCACAAGTTCGCGGGAGCACTTTGTGCTTAGCACAATTAAGCAGAGGTGAGAATGGGGACTATTTTTAACTGTAAATATACTGTATATGTATATGCTTATATGCATATATATGTGTTAATATGTGTATATACACATATAAACACATAAATATATATATATGTGTTTATTCATCTACATATATATTTTTAATTAGCTGCTCAACACTGCACGGTTTACCCCCTGCACTGCGCTAGGTGCTTTGCCGTGTCTCACAGCATGAAAACGAGGCTTCCATTGGAACCTATGGAATAATCTTTTTTGGACTAGTTTGCAATACTTTCATATGTTGTGACTTTAGAGATCTTTCTTTAGATTTGTTTATAATATTATGGCCGATTGTATTTTTTTTTGTTTGTTTGTATTTTCGGCACCACAAAATACATTACACTTTATAAATAAACACTAATAAAATTATGATCAGACTTTCCTGCTTCCTATACCCAGGGAGAACTGTAATCAGCCAGGCACAAGATCATATACCATCTATCTCTCTGGTTTAGAGGAACTAGCAGGTGCCAATGTGAATCAGAAGGTTACAGATTTCATTAACTGATTATAGTGTCAAAAATATAATTTATTACAATATTCCCCAACTGTAAAACACCACAGATACTGAGCTATAATTGATCTATTTTTGTTGTTGATTAAGGTTGGTTCCCTTTTGGTGTCAATTGCTTTTTTAAAGTAACATGTCTCAAAATTAAACTTTCAGTATCTAGAGAGAATATTCAATAACAAAAAACACTTTCCAATTTCATTCCATTGTCAAATTTTGCACAGTTTTTTATATGCACAGTTTCTAAAGCTTTTGAGAGAGAGAGAGAGAGAGAGAGAGAGAGAGACAGAGAGAGATGAGAGATACATAGAGGATAGCGAGAAGAGAGAGATAGAGAGAAGAGATAGATAGAAAGCAGAGAGAGAGAGAGGATAGCGAGCAGAGATAGAGAGGAGAGAGCAGAGATATAGAGAGAAAGAGAAGAGGAGAGATAGAAGAGAGAGAGCAGAGATATAGAGAGAAAGAGAGAGAGAGGAGAGAGAGAGAAGAAAAAGCAGAGAGAGAGAGAGAGAGGAGGAATAGAGAGCCTATATATATATATATATATATATATATATATATATATATATATAGAGAGAGAGAGAGAGAGAGAGAGGAGAGAGAGAGAGAGAGAGAGAGAGAGAGGAGAGAGAGAGAGAGGAGAGAGAGGAGAGAGAACTAAATAGAGAGATAGAGGCAGGGGCGTATTTAGGTTTTGTGCTGCCCTAAACACTCAAAATTCTGCTGCATATTTATCAAGCACATTGCACATTGGGGCATATTTATCAAGCACATTGCACATTGGGGCATATATATCAAGCACATTGCACATTGGGGCATATTTATCAAGCACATTGTACATTGGGGCATATTTATCAAGCACATTGTACATTGGGGCATATTTATCAAGCACATTGCACATTGGGGCATATTTATCAAGCACCTTGCACATTGGGGCATATTTATCAAGCACATTGTACATTGGGGCATATTTATCAAGCACATTGTACATTGGGGCATATTTATCAAGCACATTGCACATTGGGGCATATTTATCAAGCACATTGTACATTGGGGCATATTTATCAAGCACATTGCACATTGGGGCATAATTATCAAGCACATTGTACATTGGGGCATATTTATCAAGCACATTGCACATTGGGGCATATTTATCAAGCACATTGTACATTGGGGCATATTTATCAAGCACATTGTACATTGGGGCATATTTATCAAGCACATTGGGGCATATTTATCACGCACATTGTACATTGGGGCATATTTATCAAGCACATTGTACATTGGGGCATATTTATCAAGCACATTGTACATTGGGGCATATTTATCAAGCACATTGCACATTGGGGCATATTTATCAAGCACATTGCACATTGGGGCATATTTATCAAGCACATTGTACATTGGGGCATATTTATCACGCACATTGTACATTGGGGCATATTTATCAAGCACATTGCACATTGGGGCATATTTATCAAGCACATTGCACATTGGGGCATATTTATCAAGCACATTGTACATTGGGGCATATTTATCAAGCACATTGTACATTGGGGCATATTTATCAAGCACATTGCACATTGGGGCATATTTATCAAGCACATTGCACATTGGGGCATATTTATCAAGCACATTGTACATTGGGGCATATTTATCAAGCACATTGCACATTGGGGCATATTTATCAAGCACATTGCACATTGGGGCATATTTATCAAGCACATTGTACATTGGGGCATATTTATCAAGCACATTGTACATTGGGGCATATTTATCAAGCACATTGTACATTGGGGCATATTTATCAAGCACATTGGGGCATATTTATCAAGCACATTGTACATTGGGGCATATTTATCAAGATCCGTATGGAGCTTAAGGCCCCTTGAAACAGAAGTTATGAAGCAGCGGTCTAAAGACCGCTGCTTCATAACTTGTCTGCCTGCTCTGAGGCGGCGGACAGAAATCAATCCCATCGAATACGATCGGGTTGATTGACACCCCCTGCTAGCGGCATTGCTGGTGCAATGATAAATGCCGACAGCAAAAGGTTTAGTAAGGTGTACAACATTGCATATTAACACAAAAAGACCTAAGTTCCAGAGTACATGGTGAATTCCGGGTGACATTTTCAGGATATGCATGGTAACATATATTTGGGTAACCATGTGACTAAAACATATGCGGTAGGCGGCAAAATAATATCAATACATCAGAAAAGTGGTTGAGGCTAAAATAAAGGTATAATGTCCTATGTTCCAGAGGCCCTTGGATATGAACATCAAGGACAATTATCTAGATGGAAGTCGCCTATAAGCCTCTTCTTTGTCGGGGTCAGTGGATATATATCAGTGTGATAAGTGGAGGGTTATAGTGGTCTATTATTTAAGTGTGGAATAAGCAATAACTTGACATGCCATACCTTACTTATGAATTAGTGGTAACAGGTGTTAGTTTGCTCAGGAACCTCATTTTTTAGTATATTGCTTCAGGGGTAGGGTCAATCAGCAGGCAAGAGCTGCTCGGATTTGGGGAAGGGATTTATAGTATATGGAACAATTATCTTTCTCAACAGGAAGGGAAGGTGCCGGCAGAGAGGTCTTGCTATTTAATAGATTCACATATGTGTAAAAGTTGTAGGTATCTGTTTTATAGTGGCTGAAGATCAGAGCGGCGTATCGCTATGAGCTTGAGTGGGGTGTCACATGTATAAATAGATCTCTCTATGTGTGCTGGACTTGGTGGGGATGTTATCTAAATAAAACATTATGGCTGGGTCGAGGGGCAGTGCCTGCAACCTGAGGGGGAAAGGGTCAGCGAAGCAAGGGAACAGGAGTTAGTATATAGCAACCATCACAATTGGAGCAAGGACTAGCAGCAGGGTGGACATGGGGGCCGTAGCCAATTATCAGTCTGAATGGGTTTCACTCTTAAGCAGGCAGCAAGAGTGCAAAGCCAAATGTATCCTGGGAAGTATATAAAAACATTCTAGTGAGTTAGTCCAGTATGATAAACATAGGGTAGTACAATAAGCTGTATCCTTATGTGAGAAGGGGAGCTCCCCCTGTGGTGGAGTATATATAATTCAACAATATATGAACAATAGGGGAAGAAAACAAGCAAATAGGGGACAACAGTATGAATACAACTCTCTAATATAAACCAAGCATAACAGTTGCGCTTTTGAAAACAATGGCCCTGATAGAGGGATATGATTCAATCTATCTTAGGTTCTTGAGCACCTCTCCCCTTAAACCGCACCGCTTCTGTTAAGATTGTTCAGTTGAGCGGGTACCGTTACCCCGCAGTGGAGGTGCGGTGTCTGGAGAGAGGAGCGTGCTGTCCCTTGAGAAAGATGGTGCTTGGGTTCAAAGGATCCAAGTGAAGGGGCTGAGGATCCGACATCATGGGAGGTTGCGATGGGCTGCTGTGAGGACACTGTTAACTGTGGTATGTATCTTAGTATGCCGGGAGTTAGAATGATAGTGGCTGATCAGGCCAATGCTGCTGTGAAGGGATGGGCCATCTTAGGCTTCTGTGTATTCCGGTGTCGGGGAGGGATAGGAGA
Organism: Bombina bombina; assembly: GCF_027579735.1. Lineage (NCBI taxonomy): Eukaryota > Metazoa > Chordata > Amphibia > Anura > Bombinatoridae > Bombina > Bombina bombina. Next base: position 24,508,809 of record NC_069506.1, on the reverse strand, counting down.
GAGCCAGGAATCATGATCCTTCAGACAGTCAGACAGAGACTGGCCGCATCCTCCCAATGAATCTCCGCTGATAGTTCCTCCTCAACTGATCTGAAATTATGCTCTGGAACTGATGTGGCAGGGTACTGCATGTCGTGAAGATGTGGATCCGTGAGCTGATGGTCGTCCAGTATTGACACTCGGCCCTCTGAGATAGGGTTACAGTGTCAGGGGTATAGTAAGCCATAGATGCTAGCAAAGGGTGAGAGGCCTTTGTAGCAACTCAGATCTGAGCCGCAATAGGGACAGCAGGTTTCGACGTAGTAGGATTCAACGATGGATCCTCACTTGAACTCCCCCGAAGTATCGAGGTTAGATCACTGAAGCTGTGCTGCATTTGTTTCTTGAAATCAGCAAGGAGACTATTTAGTGTAGCATAGAAGTCCTCCCTGTTGAAAGTAGTCATGTTGAGCTTATTTAACCAGAGCTCCGGGGGGGGTCCATTGGTAAGTGAGGTAGGCCGCAATCTGATGTCTCATCGACGGATTTCAGCACTGGGAGATCGTGGATGCAACGATTCTGGTATGAATCTGATCAGCAGGGCTTTAGGAAGCTGTTAATGATCTCTATGTTAATTAGTGCTGAGTAGATCAGGCGATTTGTCTTTAATATAGTTGATCTCTTTTTAGAGGCTTAGAGTATGCGACCTATTATGGCCGCTGCTTAGGCACGCCCCCCCGCAAAAGGCCCTTTTAAGGGCCATTGGTAGTTTAGTGTAGGCTAGGGTTTTTTTTTATTTTGGGGTGGCTTTTTTATTTTGATAGGGCTATTAGATTAGGTGTAATTTGTTTAAATATTTGATCATTTATTTTTTATTTTGTGTAACTTAGTGTTTTTTATTTTGTGTAACTTAGTGTTTTTTTATTTTGTGTAACTTAGTTGTTATTTTTTTTATAACTTAGTAATTCTTTATTGTAGATTTAAATAACTTGAGTAGGGTTAGGTTTTTAAATATGTAATATAGTTAATTCAATTTGTAGTTTAATGTAATTGTAGTATAATAGTTAGGGTAGGTTAATGAATAGTTTAATATAGTTTAATGTAATTTTAGTATAATAGTTAGGGTAGGTTAATTAATAGTTTATTTTAATTCTAAAGGTAAGTTTAAATTTATTATAAGATAGGGATGAGTTAATATTTAATGTAACGTTAACGGGTAGTTAGGTTTAGGGGTTAATAGCTTAATTTAGTTTATGGCGATGTGGGGGGCTGGCGGTTTAGGGGATAATAAGTTTAGTAAGTGGTAGTGATGTGGAAGGCCAGGGGTTTTAAGGGTTAATATATTTATTTAGTTGCAGCGTGGTCTGGGAGCGGCAGGATTGGGGTTAATATATTTATTTAGTTGCGGCCGTGTTGGGGAGTGGCGGAATAGGTGTTAATAACATTATGTAGGTGGCGGTTGACGGCTTGATAAATAGGCCTCTATAAATTAACCTAACCTTACTATTCTAATAAAATAAAAAAGACTACCAATTAAAAAATCTTTGTTACAAATTTAAAAACCTAACACTACAAGGAAAATTAAAAAATCTAAAATTACAAAAAATAATAAACACTAAATTACGAAAAATAAAAAACACTAAGCTTACAAAAAATAATAAACGAAATTATCAAAAATAAAAACAATTACACCTAATCTAATAGCCCTATAAAAATAAAAAAGCCCACCCAAAATAAAAACACCCCCTAGCCTACAATAAATGACCAATAGCCCTTAAAAGGGCCTTTTGTATTGCATTGCTCTAAGTTAAAAAGCTCTTTTACCTGTAAAAAAAATACAAAGTCCACCCAACAGTAAAACCCACCACCCAACCAACCCCCCCAAATAAAAAAAACCTAAGCTATCCATTGCCCCTATAGGGGCATTTGTATGGGCATTGCCCTTAAAAGGGCATTCAGCTCTTTTTCATTGCCCTTAAAAGGGCATTTAGCTCTTTTTCAAAAGCCTAAACCCTAATCTAAAAAATAAACCTACCCCAACAAATAAAAAAAATACCTAACACTAACCCAAGAATATCTACTCACGGTTGCTAAAGTCCCGACATCCAGGCATCGAGAAGTCTTAATCCAGGCGGCGACATCTTCATCCATCGTGGGGCGTCTTCTATCTTCATCCCGGTGGTGCAGAACGGAGCTACAAAGACATCCAGCGTGGAGTGTCCTCTTCATACGGTCCCCTCCGTACACTGAAGCTTCAATGCAAGGTAGCCATTTCAAAATGGCGTACTTTTCATTCCTATTGGCTGCTTTGATTCTTCAAATTCAAATCAGCCAATAGGATGAGAGCTTCTAAAATCCTATTGGCTGTTCAAAACAGTCAATAGGATGAGAGCTACTGAAATCCTTTTGGCTGATTTGGCTCCGTGCTGACGGGATGAAGATAGAAGACGCCCCACGATGGATGAAGATGTTGCCGCCTGGATGAAGACTTCTTGCCCCCTGGATGTCCTGGCTTCAGCAACTGTGAGTAGATATTCTGGGGTTAGTGTTAGTTTACTTTTTATTTTTTGGAGTGTTTTTTTTCAGATTAGGGTTTGGGCTTTTGAAAAAGAGCTGAATGCCCTTTTAAGGGCAATGCCCATACAAATGCCCCTTTAGGGGCAATGGGTATCTTAGGTTTTTTTTTTAGAGTTAGGTATTTTATTTTCGGGGGTTGATTGGGTGGTGGGTTTTACTGTTGGGGGGACTTTGTATTTTTTATACAGGTAAAAGAGCTATTTAACTTAGGGCAATGCCCTACAAAAGGCCCTTTTAAGTGCTATTGGTAGTTTATTGTAGGCTAGGGGGTGTTTTTATTTTGGAAGGGCTTTTTTATTTTTATTAGTGTCGGCGATATCGGAAGCGGCAGATTAGGGGTTAATGCATTTAATAGTTGTGATGTGGATGAGCGGCAGATTAGGGGTTAATAATTTTAATATAGTGTTTGCGATGCGGGAGGGTGGCGGTTTAGGGGTTAATAGGTAGGTTATGGGTGTTAGTGTACTTTGTAACACTTTAGTTATGAGTTTTGTGAAACATTCTTTGTGGCGCAAAACTCATAACTACTGCTTTCAGATGGCAGTATGGATTGTGTCGGTATAGGCTGTAACGCAAGCTTTTTAGCCTCACCGCACAACCTGTAATACCGGCGCTATGAAAAAGCGTCTTTTTTTTTTAGTGCGGAATGGATGTGCGTTACAGGCTAAAATGCTTGTGGTATAGCTATACCGACACAACTCGCAATAGCTGTGTTACTGCTTTTACTCTGAAATTTTCTCTTTTTTCAGCGTTAAAAGCCGTAACGCAAAACTCGTAATCTAGGTGTATATGAGGTATGAAAAGGCACAACGGAACCAGTCAGAGTCACAGAGCATCCAGGAAGTCTCCCACAATCCAGGCAAAATGTCACATATAAATGTGGAGTCAGTTCAGCAAAGTGTCTCATACGAATTCAGTTCAGCCCACCGTATTGACATCACTACGATCAGCTATATCAGAGCCGGCTACACATCGTACAGCTAATGCTGTATAGTAGAGGTTATTTTAACATTGATTACTGTGTACTTTTATATTCGTATGAGACACTTTGCTGAACTGACTCCACATTTATATTGGAAATTTTGCCTGGATTGTGGGAGACTTCCTGGATGCTCTGTGACGCTCACTGGTTCCGTTGTGAGGAATCTGATGTTTTATGTGCCTTTTCATATCTCATATCATTTGAGGGTTTTAAGTGTGAGTGTGTATTTGTAGTAATAAATTCCTGCTGGTTTTAACATACTGCACTTAGAGGGATTTGCGCCCTTCTCTTGTTTATCTTTGTGCATAGCCATATCCAGTGTCTGCATCCGTGAACCTCCAGCTGACAAGCTTACAGACTGATTGAATGAATCACATATCCTTTATTTAGCACAAACATATGGAGAGCTCCTATACTCTGACTTTTTAACCTATATATAAGTGTGTGTTTATGTATATACAGTATTTGTATGTAGGAATGTATGTATGTGTGTATATTTGTATTTGAATATATATATATATATATATATATATATATATATACTATATAATAAAAGGCCAAGTGTGTTTGTCCGAAGCTGTCATGCGCAGTAGAGACTGCGCGCAAGGGCAAACACACATGGCCTTCCAACTGACCTGGCATCTGGCGTGTGGTGGAGTGGGTGTGGCCGGCGGATGTCCGGACGTGACGTGGGTGTGGACGGATGGGCCCGGGCATGACACAGGCAGGGTCGGGTGTGGCCGGGCCAGATACCGTGACCGACTGCCGTGAGAGACAGAGAGCAAGAGGGAGGATAGAGAGAGCAGAAGAGGGGGATAAAGAGAGGTAGAGAGACAGCAAAAGAGAGGGGGAGAGTGCAAAAGAGAGGGGAGAAGAGAGAGAGCAAAAGAGAGGAAGAGAGACAGCAAAAGAGAGAGGGGAGAGAGAAAGATGAAGAGGGGGAGAGAGAGAGAGCAAAAGAGGTGGAGAGAGAGCAAAAGAGAGGAAGAGAGACAGCAAAAGAGAGGAAGAGAGACAGCAAAAGCGAGGAAGAGAGACAGCAAAAGAGAGAGGGGAGAGAGAGAGCAGAAGAGGGGGAGAGAGAGAGAGCAAAAGAGAGGGAGAGAGAGCAAAAGAGAGGAAGAGAGACAGCAAAAGAGAGAGGGGAGAGAGAGAGCAGAAGAGGGGGAGAGAGAGCAAAAGAGAGGGGAGAGAGCAAAAGTGAGGGTGGAGAGAGAGAGAGCAAAAAGAGGGGGGAGAGAGAGCAAAAGAGATGGAGAGAGACAGCAAAAGAGAGGGGGAGAGAAAAAAAGACAGGGAGAGATTCAGTAAAAGAGAGAGGGGAGAGAGAGAGAGCAAAAGAGAGGGGGAGAGAGAGCAAAAGAGAGGGGGAGATAGAGAGCACAAAAGAGAGGGGGAGAGAGCGCAAAAGAGAGGGGGAGAGAGAGCAAAAGAGAGGGAGAGAGACAGCAAAAGAGAGGGAGAGAGAGAGCAAAAGAGAGAGGGGAGAGAGAGCAAAAGAGAGGGGAGTGAGAGACCAAAAGAGAGTGGAGAGAGAGAGAGAAAAAGAGAGAGAGAGAGAGAGAGAGAGAGAGAGCAAAAGAGAGGGGGGGGGGAGAGCATAAGAGAGAGGGGAGGGAGAGAGCAAAAGAGAGGGGGAGATAGAGAGCGCAAAAGAGAGGGGGAGAGAGCGCAAAAGAGAGGGGGAGAGAGAGCAAAAGAGAAGGAGAGAGACAGCAAAATAAGAGGAGAGAGAGAGCAAAATAGATTGAGAGAGACAGCAAAAGAGAGGGGGGAGAGAGAGCAAAAGAGAGGGGGTAGAGAGAGCAAAAGAAAGGGGAGAGAGTAAAAGAGAGGGGGAGAGAGCAAAAGAGAGGGAGAGATATAGCAAAAGAGAGAGAAGAGAGAGAGAGCAAAAGAGAGGGGAGAGAGAGAGCAAAAGAGAGGGGGAGATAGAGAGCACAAAAGAGAGGGGGAGAGAGTGCAAAAGAGAGGGGGGAGAGAGCAAAAGAGAGGGAGAGAGACAGCAAAAGAGAGGAGAAAGAGAGAGAGCAAATGAGAGGGGGAAGAGAGAGAGCAAAAGAGAGGGAGAGAGACAGCAAAAGAGGGGGAGAGAGAGCAAAAGAGAGGGGGAGAGAGAGTAAAAGAGAGGGGGGAGAGAGAGAGAGAGCAAAAGAGAGGGGGAAGAGAGAGAGCAAAAGAGAGGGGAGAGAGAGCAAAAGAGAGGGGAGAGAGAGAGAGCAAAAGAGAGGGGAGAGAGAGCAAAAGAGAGGGGAGAAAGAGAGCAAAAGAGAGGGTGGGATAGAGAGAGAGCAAGGGGTGGGACCGCTGTACTGCAAAAAATGGCCCGTGTACACGGGCTTTAGAACTAGTACAGGTAGCCCTCAGTTTATGCCAGAGTTAGGTTCCTGAAGGAATGGTTGTAAATCAAAACCGTTGTAAATTGAAACCCAGTTTATAATGTAAGTCAATAGTTAGTGAGGGAGATAGGTTCTAGGCCCCTCTCAAAATTGTCATAAGTAACACCCAATACATTATTTTTAAAGCTTTGAAATGAAGACTTTAAATGCTAGACAGCATTATAAACCTAATAAAATAATCACACAACACAGAATATATAATTAAATAAAAGTTAAATGAACAAAAACATTTGCTAAACAGCATTATAAACCTAATAAAGTAATCACACAGCACAGACTTCACTTGCATTTTTCTGCAAACAGTTCTTTCTATGCATTCCAATCTGGACTGAGTTATAGACAGGAAGATCTTATTCCTTTAAAATCTGCTCAATAGCTCAGGTCTGTTTAAACTGATTCATTTCAGCTTGCTTGGCTTTGCTGCAACACAAGCGGACAGCTCCACCTACTGGCTATTTTAATGCATGCACTACTTCTCAATGCTTTTCAATAGCAGTCACATGACTGGAAAAAAAGGTTGTTATTCTGAAACGGTGTAAATTGAACCGTTGTAAAACGAGGGCCATCTGTATATATATATATATATATATATATATATATATATATATATATATATATATATATATATATATATGTGTGTGTATGTATATATTGTGGGGTGATTTATCATTTGTCGGGCAGACATGATCCGCTGTAGCGGATAATGTTCGCCCAACATCACTGTCGGCATTTAACATTGAACAAGCAGTTCTGGTGAACTGCTTGTGCAATGCCGTTCCCTGCATATTTGCAGCCAATCGGCCGCTAGCAGGGGGTGTCAATCAACCCGATCGTATGAGATAGGGCGGATTGATGTCCGTAGCCTCAGAGGCAGCAGACAAGTTAAGGAGCAGCGGCCTTAACACCGCTGCTTCTAAACTCCTGTTTACGGTGAGCCTGAGGCTCACGTGGAAACAGGGGTATACAGCTCCATTCGGACCATGATAAATCGGCCCCTGTATGTGTATGAATGTATGTATGTATGTATGTGTGTATATATATATATATATATATATATATATATATATGTGTGTTTGTGTGTATACTGTATGCGTATATATGTAGGTATGTGTTAAATCGTGGCCGGACTATTAGCCGACGGAAATTTGGCCGATGGACATTTGGCCGACACACAAGTGGCTGCCAGATAACAGTCCAGCCACAAGATAGATAGATTTGATAGATAGATAGATTTGATAGATAGATAGATTAGATAGATAAATAGATTTGATAGATAGATAAATTCAATAGACAGATAGATTCGATAGATAGATAAATAGATAAATAATTTCCCAGACAGAGAATTGCAAGACGTGCGGGCTGGGACCCATGGCTAGGTTCCCAGAGGCGGTTGCGGTGCCCGAGGCTCTGATTAGAACAGAGCACTCTGGAGCGTATCTGCCCTTGGCCGAACTCAGAACATGCTTTGGCATTCTGTCCGTTGGCCAAATGTCCGTCGGATAGAATGCTGTTGGCCAAATGTCCTTCAGCATTTTGTCCGAGCACCGTGCTAAACATATATTTTAATACAAAATCATAGTTTATTTCACCTTTGGTTTAGCACTTGATCAATAGCTGATATGAAATTTTCAGTGCACCCACATAGAAGTCTATTAAGTTATGGATTTTTACGGAACCATTCTATATGACCTCTAGATGTTAGTGTGCCTAGACTTTCACTTAAGTGATGATAGCGCTGATCTTTCTGTGCTCCACTTGTAATGTAGCCCTTTGAGATTTTGTGCTCTACTTGTAATCTAGTCCATTGTGTTTTCAAGCAGTGATTCAGCTTTCTGTTGGTGTATTTTGTTACATTGCTTATCACTATTTATACACATTATTATGTAATAAAAATAGTAAATACTTTCAAGTGATATTATAGTTGTAAGATTACTCTCTAATTAGTTAGCGCATGTCATTTTAAGACTTGCAACCAGGCAACCTCACGGTATGGTGCCCCTGAGTACTGAAGTGCGTAGGGCAGATAGATCACATATCACCTGTAGTACAGAGTTCTAAGCTGCCTTCCCTGTTCCAGCAAGACTGTGCCCCTTGTGCACAAAGGTCCATGAAGATGTGGTTTGACATGTGTGTTGTGGAGGAATCTAGTGACCTGATCTCAACCCCATTGAACACCATTGGGATGAATTGGTTTAAGAGCCAGATCTTCTCATCCAACATCAGTGCTTGAGCTCAAAAATTCTATTTTGGCTGAGTGGGCAAAAATTCTAACAGACAAAAATCTTGTGGAAAAGTGGTGGCTGTTACAGCTGCAAACAGGGGAGGACAACTCCATATTAATGCTCATTTTGGTGTGATGGCCAGGTGTCCACATACATTTGGCCATATATAGGACATGATGATCTAAAGGTCTCTGGGCTGGTGAGATAAATAAAGAATACTCCCTGGTGGAATCTCGCTAACGGCGTATACTGTTAAATGGATAGGAAAGTCAAAATGAAACTTACATGATTCATATAGAACATGTAATTTAAAGGCAATTTTAAATTCACTTCTATTTTCAAATGTGCTTCATTCTATTGGTATCCCATGTTGAAAAAGAATATGCACATATCCTCCACTAGTGGGAGCTAGCTGCTGATTGGTGCCTGCACACATTTGTCTCTTGTGATTGGCTAACTAGATGTGTTCAGCTCGCTGCCAGTAGTACAATGCTGTTGCTTCAGCAAAAGATAACATTATAACAAAGCAAATTTGATAATACAGGGAGTGCAGAATTATTAGGCAAGTTGTATTTTTGAGGATTAATTTTATTATTGAACAACAACCATGTTCTCAATGAACCCAAAAAACTCATTAATATCAAAGCTGAATATTTTTGGAAGTAGTTTTTAGTTTGTTTTTAGTTTTAGCTATTTTAGGGGGATATCTGTGTGTGCAGGTGACTATTACTGTGCATAATTATTAGGCAACTTAACAAAAAACAAATATATACCCATTTCAATTATTTATTTTTACCAGTGAAACCAATATAACATCTCAACATTCACAAATATACATTTCTGACATTCAAAAACAAAACAAAAACAAATCAGTGACCAATATAGCCACCTTTCTTTGCAAGGACACTCAAAAGCCTGCCATCCATGGATTCTGTCAGTGTTTTGATCTGTTCACCATCAACATTGCGTGCAGCAGCAACCACAGCCTCCCAGACACTGTTCAGAGAGGTGTACTGTTTTCCCTCCTTGTAAATCTCACATTTGATGATGGACCACAGGTTCTCAATGGGGTTCAGATCAGGTGAACAAGGAGGCCATGTCATTAGATTTTCTTCTTTTATACCCTTTCTTGCCAGCCACGCTGTGGAGTACTTGGACGCATGTGATGGAGCATTGTCCTGCATGAAAATCATGTTTTTCTTGAAGGATGCAGACTTCTTCCTGTACCACTGCTTGAAGAAGGTGTCTTCCAGAAACTGGCAGTAGAACTGGGAGTTGAGCTTGACTCCATCCTCAACCCGAAAAGGCCCCACAAGCTCATCTTTGATGATACCAGCCCAAACTAGTACTCCACCTCCACCTTGCTGGCGTCTGAGTTGGACTGGAGCTCTCTGCCCTTTACCAATCCAGCCACGGGCCCATCCATCTGGCCCATCAAGACTCACTCTCATTTCATCAGTCCATAAAACCTTAGAAAAATCAGTCTTGAGATATTTCTTGGCCCAGTCTTGACGTTTCAGCTTGTGTGTCTTGTTCAGTGGTGGTCGTCTTTCAGCCTTTCTTACCTTGGCCATGTCTCTGAGTATTGCACACCTTGTGCTTTTGGGCACTCCAGTGATGTTGCAGCTCTGAAATATGGCCAAACTGGTGGCAAGTGGCATCTTGGCAGCTGCACGCTTGACTTTTCTCAGTTCATGGGCAGTTATTTTGCGCCTTGGTTTTTCCACACGCTTCTTGCGACCCTGTTGACTATTTTGAATGAAACGCTTGATTGTTCGATGATCACGCTTCAGAAGCTTTGCAATTTTAAGAGTGCTGCATCCCTCTGCAAGATATCTCACTATCTTTGACTTTTCTGAGCCTGTCAAGTCCTTCTTTTGACCCATTTTGCCAAAGGAAAGGAAGTTGCCTAATAATTATGCACACCTGATATAGGGTGTTGATGTCATTAGACCACACCCCTTCTCATTACAGAGATGCACATCACCTAATATGCTTAATTGGTAGTAGGCTTTCGAGCCTATACAGCTTGGAGTAAGACAACATGCATAAAGAGGATGATGTGGTCAAAATACTCATTTGCCTAATAATTCTGCACTCCCTGTAGAAGTAAATTGGAAAGATGTTTAAAATTGTACGTTCTATCCAAATCATGAAAGAACATTTTGGGGTTTCCTGTCTATTTAAGGTGCATCAAAAATCGTAACAAAATTCTTCCCCAAAAATCATATTTTATCAAAAACGTTAAATTCATATATAAGTTACACAGGAATAAGTCATAGTAAATATGCACAGAGTAAATCTCAATTTAAGTACACTGGGCGCACACACAAAACAAAACAGAGATTCGTACTTATAAGTACACTGGGTGCACACACAAAAAGAAAACAGAGATTCCTACTTATAAGTACACTGGGTGCACACGCAAAAAGAAAACAGAGATTTGTACTTATAAGTACACTGGGTGCACACACAAAACAAAACAGAGATTTGTACTTATAAGTACACTGGGCGCACACACAAAACAAAACAGAGATTCATACTTATAAGTACACTGGGTGCACACACAAAACACAACAGAGATTTGTACTTATAAGTACACTGGGCGCACACACAAAACAAAACAGAGATTTGTACTTATAAGTACACTGGGCGCACACAAAACAAAACAAAGATTTGTACTTATAAGTACACTGGGCGCACACACAAAACAAAACAGAGATTTGTACTTATAAGTACACTGGGCACACACACAAAACAAAACAGAGATTTGTACTTATAAGTACACTGGGCGCACACACAAAACAAAACAGAGATTTGTACTTATAAGTACACTGGGCGCACACACAAAACAGAGATTTGTACTTATAAGTACACTGGGCGCACACACAAAACAAAACAGAGATTCATACTTATAAGTACACTGGGCGCACACACAAAACAAAACAGAGATTTGTACTTATAAGTACACTGGGCGCACACACAAAACAAAACAGAGATTTGTACTTATAAGTACACTGGGCGCACACACAAAACAAAACAGAGATTTGTACTTATAAGTACAAAATACAAAGTGTAAATGTTGTTTTTTTAGGAAAATGGGCAGAACATTGGAGTACCATAGGCGTATATGACATTGTCTCTCTAATCCCAGCGTAATTCTGTAAAGATCTTCGCACTACAGATCTCACAGTTTTTTCTCGTAAAACTAAAAGGTGGTGAGCTTTTATCAAAACACTCAAAATTCTTATAACCCTAATAGACAAACACATGTATACAAAAATATAGGCAAATGTAAGAAGCTATAAGCAGAAAGCAGCGTAATGTAAGTTATATTGGCTGCAGGATTTACTTTCTAAAGTGCCCCCCTGCTCACTGCTATCAAAGGAGTGAAGTGCCCCTTCTCTTCATTACTTTCAATAGGCGACATCGCGCCACACGCAGAGAATGCCCCCTTTTTACAATATTTCCACCAGGACATCTCCCGCGAGGGTCAGGGAGAAAACCGCGTCTGAACTTGTGAGGTTTAGCTCGTCAGGCCAAATGTGTATCTCAGTTGATGAAGTGGAATCTGTTTGCACTGTTGTGCTGTTTCCAGCAGAGGGCAGCAGAATATAACATGACTCATCACACATGCAATAAATTAAAAGATAAAAACTTAACACAATGAATTAAAGGGACAATCCAGTCAAAATTAAACTTTCATGATTCAGATAGAGCATGGCAGTTTAAACAACTTTACAATTTACTTTTATCATCAAATTTGCTTTGCTCACTTGGTATTCTTTGTTGAAAGCTAAATCTAAGTTAGGTCATATGCTGATTTCTAAGCCCTTTAAGGCTGCCTCTTATTTCAGTGCATTTTACAGTTTTTCACAGCTAGGCAGTGCTAGCTCATGTGTGCCATACAGATAACATTGTGCTCACTCCTGTGGAGTTGTTTATGAGTCAACACTGATTGGTTAAAATGTAAGTCTGTCAAAAGAACTGAAATAAGGGGGCAGTCTGCAGAGGCTTAGATACAAGGTAATCACAGATGTAAAAAGTATATTATTATAACTGAGATAAGGAGCAGTCTGCAGAGGCTTAGATACAAGGTAATCACAGATGTAAAAAGTGTATTAATATAACTGTGTTAGTTATGCAACACTGGGGAATGGGTAATAAAGGGATTAGCTATCTTTTAAACAATACATTTTTCCAGTATACACTACCGTTAAGATGATCCAATTACCGTACTTGGCTTAATAAAGCCTCTTCATTTTAGGCCCAATAAGTTTAATGCAGTTCAGTTACAGCTATTCAATTACTTGTGTGTCATCATATTCAGAGTAGTTCCTCTTTCACTTCGTTTATGTTTATATGGACACTAAACCATTAAAATATCATTTAATAAAATATATTATCTGTCCACTCATGTCCATTTAACTGTCCCTTTAAGACTAAATGGAAGATTTTTTTTACTTAAAGGGATGTTCTAGAATAAAGTATACTGGAGCTCTGTAGTTTAATAAAACAACTTTCCTTTTTTTAATTCTGAGAAAAATGCACACAGAACTGTACACGAGATACTGATCTCGAACTTGCAAAGTTCTGATTGGTTCACATGAACCATGAATGCACTTGATTGACAGGTAAGCGTGGTGCATATCCTTTAATCAGAAGCTTTGTATGCACCTGCTGATATGTAAATAGTGCTAGGCTAAGAGTTTAAATCATATTGACCTTTTCTAACATGTATAGAGGCCTATCTATCAAGCTGTCATCCTTAAATACGCCGGAATTCTGCATCGTAATTGTTGCAAGATTGATCCGACCTAGTTATCAAAGCCTACAGACCGGCAAATGTTGAAGCAGCTCTCATTCTATTAGCTATTCCAATCAGCCAATAGGATTTGAGCTCTCATTCTATTGGCTGATTGGAACAGCCTATTGGATAAGAGCTCAATTCTATTGGCTGATTGGAACAGCCAATAGGATTTTAGCAGCTCTAATCCTTTTGGCTGATTGAAATATTTCAGCAATGCCCCACAAAAGGACATTTTAAGGGCCATTGGTAGTTTATTGTAGGCTAGTTTTTTTTTATGGGGGGGATATTTTGAAAGGGCTATTAGATTAGGTGTAATTCTTTTTTTTATTTTTGATAAAAAAAAATTTTTTGTGTTTGTTTGTTTTTGTAACTTAGTGTTTGTTTTTTTCTGTAATTTAGTACTTTAAATAATATTTAATTGCATATTTAAAAAAATTGAGTAGGGTTATGTTTCTTTAATATGTAATGTAGTTTATTTAATTGATATTTTAATTTAATTGTAGTATAATAGTTAGGGTAGGTTAATTAATAGTTTAAAATCGTTTATTTTAATTCTACAGGTAAGTTTTTAAATTATATTAAGATAGGGATGTTGTAATTTTAATTTAAAGTTAGGGGGTTGTTAGGTTTAGGGGTTAATAGCTTAATTTAGGTAGTGATGTGGGAGGCCAGAGGTTTAGGTTTTAATATCTTTATTTAGTGGCGGTGGTGTCGGGGAGCGACGGGATAGGGGTTAATAACTTTATTTAGGTTGTGGCGATGTCTGGGAGTGGTGGGATAGGGGTTAATAACTTTATTTAGCTTGTGGCGATGTCTGGGAGCGGCGGGATAGGAGTTAATAACTTTATTTAGGTTGTGGCGATGTCTGGGAGCGGCGGGATAGGGGTTAATAACTTTATTTAGGTTGTGGCGATGTCTGGGAGCGGCGGGATAGGGGTTAATAACTTTATTTAGGTTGCGGCAATGTCTGAGGGGCGGGGAAAGGGGTTAAACATTTTAGTATAGTGACAGGGTATAAATAAAGTTAGGTAAAAGCAGAATAGTCGTGAGATCAATGTTAACAACAGTCCGATGCTCATCGCCCTGTACTTAATGCGCATCTTTTTGCTGACTTTTTTCATAATTAAGGAGAGCGTATTGAGATACGCGGCCGCGATATTAGGCGATGTTAGGCGAGCGTATTGATGCCGGCGAATGCAACATAGTTGACGCTTTTGATAGATATCCCCCATTATGTAAAACTGCATTGCAAGCAGTAGTGAGGTTACTGAACTCCAGTATAATTTGCATGAGAATATCAGTTTCTTACCTGCTCAGATGAGATGATCCAGTGGTGTTTGATATCTAATCTGGGTTTAATAATAAATAAACCTATTTATTTATGAGAATCACATTAAGTGATAAATATTTGTCAGATGTAAAGTTTTACACATTTTTATCTCTTGGACATTTGATCAATTCAGTTTTTTCCCCCAGTGATCCCCCAGTGATCCAGTGATCCGTACTTCGATCTGGAGAACAGACCTCCAATAGTGTGCCACACCTTTGTGTAATGTGACTTGGCAACTCTCCTCACTATGAAATATATTACTCACCATCATCTAGTGAAGCCTTGGGGGGCCTATCTATCAAGCTCCGTACGGAGCTTGAGGGCCCGTGTTTCTAAAGACCGCTGCTCCATAACCCTGTCTGCCTGCTCTGATGAGGTGGACAGGAATCGCCGGAATGCAACCCGATCGAGAACGATCGGGTTGATTGACACCTCCCTGCTGGCGGCCGATTGCTGAATACAGAGAACGTATTGCTCTCCGCATTCAGCGATGTCTGTCGGACCTGATTTGCACTGTCGGATCAGGTCCGACAGACATATGATAAGTAGGCCTCTCAGTGTCTGCCTGTGCGCTCCCAGGATGCAGGATGCCCCTCTCTGTATAAAAGGACAGCATTTAATCACGTCAATTATTTTTGATTGACAAGGTGGCAGAACACATGTGCTTCAGACTTAAGTAAAGCTTTTACTTCACATCAGAGTGAGGTCACTGGAAGCAAGTGGAAACCCTCAGGGGGCATATAATTATCTGCCACCTTTTTGGGGGCAGATATTCTATCTAAAACTAGCTATTTGGAATACAAAAGAAAGCCTAAAGGAACATTTTTAACATACATTTAATACTCTCAGCTTGTATAACAAATTATTGAATAGCGAGTCCTTAGTTTAAGTTAATTATATAGGTATATTTAAATATAAGTGCAATTAGAAAATGCTCTAAATCAGTAGAGCATTTCTTATTGCAGAGACAATGCCCCTTTAAGATCATATGTGTAAAGATAAATTCATACATTTGCCATCGTCAGATCTATTCCAGTCTATTTGAAGAGCTGTGTGTGGTATCTTACGTGGTTACTTATTTTAAAATATGAGACTATTCTAATTCATTACAAACCCCCCTTGTTTTGTGATTTTGTTTCGCTGTGATTTCCCACAGCATCGCCAATATTTTGCATTGAGAGAATATAACAGTAGTATTACAGCCCATTAGAAATTAATGTTCTAATTAATAGCTTTAGTGTTCAAAATACATTTTTGGTTGTTTCAAATGACATTTCTTGGCTTTTCGGACAGTTTATATATATATTGCTTAAATTACACTTTTTATTTATGAACATTGTTAAATATAGGAGTGTTATTTTATTGTTGTAGTAAAGTTTTTGAACATTAAAAAAAATAGAGACATGGGGGCCGATTTATCAAAGCTCAACTGATAATGCAATTGAAGTACGTGTCAAATTCGATGCAAAGTTGATCCGCCGTAGTTAACAAAGAACAAGATCGTCAAATGTTGAAATGTGTGATATAATATACGCTCCCACGATATCAATCCGACGCAGATCGATGCTTGTGTTATTTGAGCGGAATACTGATCATCCACCGCCACATTCAACTCTATTTGACCCTCTTGTCAATTCATCAAACATTCAACTGGTACGCTTGCATCAATTTTGATGCAGCGTACCTATAGTTCAAACCGCCACCCTTGAGGCCGCGATAGAAATCAATGGGAGTCTGAAAACACACAAAGGTTATGTGCAAGATAATTAAGCATATTAGATAATAAAAGTAAATTAGAAACTTTATTAAAATTGTATACTCTTTCTAAATAAAACAAAAAGTTTCGCTTCAAATTTGATGCACTATTAGATATAGGGATAAAAATGAAATAAACTACTACTTATGGATTATACTACATTTTTGTCTCCAAGTATTGTTCTAAATTTTGTGCACCAGTAGATTTAGGGATACAAATGAAATAAATACATTACACAATATAGCTAACTTCCTTTTTCTGGATAAATCTATTTGCATCATGTTAACTGCATGTAATACAAGTCCCACTCTCCACTTCGCACCAAATTTGGCGCAACACTTTTTGCACCAAATTTGACACAATACTCAAACTCTTAAACAATTCACAAACTAGTAAAGTTTTCCACAACTTCTTATTGGTAAATGCATAATCACGTGATTAATGAAATCAGTCAATCGGATTTAAATATACATTTTCTACTATCATTAACAAATCAAATTGCTCGATACTTGAGTCATTGATCACTCATCAGAACATGTAAGTGCCATTTGTTACATTGTGTGTTATACTTTGAAAGTATGTATATGTGAAATTAGTATTAAAGATAAACATTGATGATGACATTAGGCCACACAGTGTTATATTTCTGACAATAATTTTAATTATCAAATGATGTTTGATTCAATATAATCTTAAGATGATAGCTCAAAGGGATAGCCCACCTAACATTAAACTGTCATGAATCAGATACAGCAGAAATTAAAATCACCTCTTTACTGTCATGCTATTTAAAGTGTTTTTCTTCCTTCTCTTGAATTTCATTTTCATTAAGAAATGTCATCTTATATGCTGGCCCATTTTATAACACCTGTGAAGGGGTGGTGTTTAAAACTAGACTGCAATCAGGAAGGGTTACACGGGTGCAGAGAGAAAACAGGCCCAGCTCTTAAAATATCCATTGATTGAAAATAAATACATATGATACCCTGATTACATATTATATTCGCAATTATTCTTGCTCAGAATAATAATACATTTACACTATATACATATAGTGGTATAAATAAACACAGAGATACGAAAGACAACATTGTTTAGAACAAAAAAAGGAATTTAGGGACATGTAAATATGTTTGCAAAAGATTTCTGACATAACACATATATACAGTATGTGCAAAAATATATGTACAAATTCTATCATAATCATTTTAAAAAAAGAAAACAAAACATGAGATAGGCATATCATGATTTCTAGAAATACAAATACACATTAATTTATGTGAAAATATCATATATCACATTTTTTGTATAACAAATAAATAAAACAATGAGATATTATTGTTTGTACAGATATAAATCTAGCTATTTCTTGGACATTAACAGATGAAAAATAAAAGATTAGCTTTAGAGAAATGTGCTTGATCATGGACAGTAATGATATGGTATAAATAAAGTTGGAAAAAACTGAATATCCGCAACATCGATGACTCTTATTTATCAACAGTCCTTTGCTCATCTCGCTGTGCTTGACGCACGTGTTTTTGACAGACTTTTTAGTAAATAAGATTGTCGTATATAGATTTGCAGCAGTGATGTCTGGTGATGTTTGACGAGTGTATTGACTCCAGCGAATGCGTCGAGATTGACGCAATGATAGATCAGCCCCATGGAGTCAAATTAAACTTGTATGATTCATATATACTTTGCAATTTAAAAAAAGAATAAAATGTTCAACATTCTCTTGGTATCATTTGTTGGTATTCAGCTCCTTTCTATCGGCTAGATTTAGAGTTTTGTCGGTAAAGACCCGCGTAGCTAACGCCGGCTTTTTTCGGGCCGCACCATAAAAATAACTCTGGTATTGAGAGTCCACATAAAGGCTGCGTTAGGCTCCAAAAAAGGAGCGTAGAGCATTTTTAACGCAACTTCAACTCTCGATACCAGAGTTGCTTACGGACGCGGCCAGCCTCAAAAACGTGCTCGTGCACGATTCCCCCATAGGAAACAATGGGGCTGTTTGAGCTGAAAAAAAAACCTAACACCTGCAAAAAAGCTGCGTTCAGCTCTTAACGCAGCCCCATTGTTTGCTATGCGTAAACACTTCCTACGTCTGCACCTAACACCCTAACATGTACCCCGAGTCTAAACACCCCTAACCTTACACTTATTAACCCCTATTCTGCCGCCCCGCTATCGCTGACCCCTGCATATTTTTTTTAACCCCTAATCTGCCGCTCCGTAAACCGCCGCTACTTACATTATCCCTATGTACCCCTAATCTGCTGCCCCTAACACCGCCGACCCCTATATTATATTTATTAACCCCTAATCTGCCCCCCACAACGTCGCCTCCACCTGCCTACACTTATTAACCCCTAATCTGCCGAGCGGACCGCACCGCTACTATAATAAAGTTATTAACCCCTAATCCGCCTCACTAACCCTATAATAAATAGTATTAACCCCTAATCTGCCCTCCCTAACATCGCCGACACCTAATTTAAATTATTAACCCCTAATCTGCCGACGGGAGCTCACCGCTATTCTAATAAATGGATTAACCCCTAAAGCTAAGTCTAACCCTAACACTAACACCCCCCCTAAATTAAATATAATTTTAATCTAACGAAATTAATTAACTCTTATTAAATAAATTATTCCTATTTAAAGCTAAATACTTACCTGTAAAATAAATCCTAATATAGCTACAATATAAATTATAATTACATTGTAGCTATTTTAGGATTAATATTTATTTTACAGGCAACTTTGTAATTATTTTAACCAGGTACAATAGCTATTAAATAGTTAAGAACTATTTAATAGTTACCTAGTTAAAATAAGTATAAAATTACCTGTAAAATAAATCCTAACCTAAGTTACAATTAAACCTAGCACTACACTATCAATAAATTAATTAAATAAAATACCTACAATTATCTACAATTAAATCTAACACTACACTATCAATACATTAATTAAATACAATATCTACAAATAACTACAATGAAATAAACTAACTAAAGTACAAAAAATAAAAAAGAACTAAGTTACAAAAAATAAAAAAATATTTACAAACATAAGAAAAATTTTACAACAATTTTAAACTAATTACACCTACTCTAAGCCCCCTAATAAAATAACAAAGACCCCCAAAATAAAAAAATGCCCTACCCTATTCTAAATTACTAAAGGTCAAAGCTCTTTTACCTTACCAGCCCTGAACAGGGCCCTTTGCGGGGTATGCCCCAAGAAGTTCAGCTCTTTTGCCTGTAAAAAAAAACATACAATACCCCCCCAATATTACAACCCACCACCCACATACCCCTAAAATACGTCCTGGCTCCAAAATCTTCATCCAACCCAAGCGGGGGCTGGCGATCCATCATCCGGTGGCTGAAGAGGTCCAGAAGAGGCTCCAAAGTCTTCATCCTATCCGGGAAGAAGAGGCGATCCGGAACGGCAACCATCTTGATCCAAGCGTCATCTTCTATCTTCATCCGATGGCGACCGGCTCCATCCTGAAGAAGAATAGGTAACTATTAAATAGTTCTCAACTATTTAATAGCTATTGTACATGGTTAAAATAATTACAAAGTTGCCTGTAAAATAAATATTATTCCTAAAATAGCTACAATGTAATTATAATTTATATTGTAGCTATATTAGGATTTATTTTACAGGTAAGTATTTAGCTTTAAATAGGAATAAATTATTTAATCAGAGTTAATTAATTTCGTTAGATTAAAATTATATTTAATTTAGGGGGGTGTTAGTGTTAGGGTTAGACTTAGCTTTAGGGGTTAATCCATTTATTAGAATAGCGGTGAGCTCCGGTCGGCAGATTAGGGGTTAATAATTGAAGTTAGGTGTCGGCGATGTTAGGGAGGGCAGATTATGGGTTAATACTATTTATTATAGGGTTAGTGAGGCGGATTAGGGGTTAATAACTTTATTATAGTAGCGGTGCTGTCCGCTCGGCAGATTAGGGGTTAATAAGTGTAGGCAGGTGGAGGCCACGTTGTGGGGGGCAGATTAGGGGTTAATAAAAATAATATAGGGGTCGGCGGTGTTAGGGGCAGCAGATTAGGGATACATAGCTATAATGTAGGTGGCGGCGCTTTGCGGTCAGCAGATTAGGGGTTAATTATTGTAGGTAGTTGGCGGCGACGTTGTGGGGGGCAGATTAGGGGTTAATAAATATAATACAGGGGTCGGCGGTGTTAGGGGCAGCAGATTAGGGGTACATAAGTATAATGTAGGTGGCGGTCGGCAGATTAGAATTGTTATTCTTTTAAAAGATAGATAATCCCTTTATTACCCATTCCCCAGTTTTGCATAACCAACACGGTTATATTAATACTTTTTACCTATGTGATTATCTTGTATCTAAGCCTCTGCAAACTGCCCCTTTATTTCAGTTCTTTTGACAGACTTACAGTTTAGCCAATCAGCGCCTGCTCCCAGATAACTTCACGTGCACGAGCACAGTGTTATCTATATGAAATACGTGAACTAACACCCTCTAGTGGTGAAAAACTGTTAAAATACATTCTGAAAAGAGGTGGCCTTCAAAGTCTAAGGCCTAGATTTAGAGTTGGGCGGTAGCCGTCAAAACCAGCGTTAGAGGCTCCTAACGCTGGTTTTTACCGCCCTCTGGTATTTGGAGTCAGTCAGGAAAGGGTCTAACGCTCACTTTTCAGCCGCGACTTTTCCATACCGCAGATCCCCTTACGTCAATTGCGTATCCTATCTTTTCAATGGGATCTTTCTAACTCCGGTATTTAGAGTCGTGGCCGGTTTATAAAGCTCTTAACTACTGTGCTCTAAAGTACACTAACACCCATAAACTACCTATGTACCCCTAAACCGAGGTCCCCCCACATCGCCGCCACTCTATTAAATTTTTTTAACCCCTAATCTGCCGACCGCCACCTACGTTATACTTATGTACTCCTAATCTGCTGCCCCTAACACCGCCGACCCCTATATTATATTTATTAACCCCTAACCTGCCCCCCACAATGTCGCTGCCAGCTACCTACAATAATTAACCCCTAATCTGCCGACCGCAAAGCGCCGCTACTTACGTTAACCTTATGTACCCCTAATCTGCTGCCCCTAACACCGCCGACCCCTATATTATATTTATTAACCCCTAATCTTCCCCCCACAACGTCGCCTCCACCTGCCTACACTTATTAACCCCTAATCTGCCGAGCGGACCGCACCGCTAATATAATAAAGTTATTAACCCCTAATCCGCCTCACTAACCCTATAATAAATAGTATTAACCCCTAATCTGCCCTCCCTAACATCGCCGACACCTAACTTCAAACATTAACCCCTAATCTGCCTACTGGAGCTCAACGCTATTCTAATAAATGTATTAACCCCTAAAGCTAAGTCTAACCCTAACACTAACACCCCCCTAAATTAAATATAATTTAAATCTAACGAAATAAATTAACTCTTATTAAATAAATTATTCCTATTTAAAGCTAAATACTTACCTGTAAAATAAATCCTAATATAGCTACAATATAAATTATAATTATATTATAGCTATTTTAGGATTTATATTTATTTTACAGGTAACTTTGTATTTATTTTAACCAGGTACAATAGCTATTAAATAGTTAAGAACTATTTAATAGCTAAAATAGTTAAAATAATTACAAAATTACCTGTAAAATAAATCCTAACCTAAGTTACAATTAAACCTAACACTACACTATCAATAAATAAATTAAATAAACTACCTACAATTATCTACAATTAAACCTAACACTACACTATCAATAAATTAATTAAATACAATACCTACAATTACCTACAATTAAACCTAACACTACACTATCAATACATTAATTAAATACAATATCTACAAATAACTACAATGAAATAAACTAACTAAAGTACAAAAAATAAAAAAATATTTACAAACATTAGAAAAATATTACAACAATTTTAAACTAATTACACCTACTCTAAGCCCCCTAATAAAATAACAAAGCCCCCCAAAATAAAAAATGCCCTACCCTCTTCTAAATTAAAAAAGTTCAAAGCTCTTTTACCTTACCAGCCCTGAACAGGGACCTTTGCGGGGCCTGCCCCAAAGAATTCAGCTCTTTTGCCTGTAAAAAAACACATACAATACCCCCCCAACATTACAACCCACCACCCACATACCCATAATCTAACCCAAACCCCCCTTAAATAAACCTAACACTAAGCCCCTGAAGATCTCCCTACCTTGTCTTCACCTCACCGGGTCCCGATCTGTCCAGAAGAGCCTCCGATGTCTTGATCCAAACCCAAGCGGGGGGCTGAAGAGTGACGTCCATCCTCGGGCTGAAGTCTGGATCCAAGCGGCAGCTGAAGAAATCCATCATCGGCTGAAGTCGGAAGTCCATCATCGGGATGAAGTCTTCTATCAAGCCGCATCTTCAATCTTCTTTCTTCTGGAGCGGAGCGGAGCCATCTTCTTTCCAATAGAATGCGAGCTCAATCTGATTGGCTGATTGGATCAGCCAATCAGATTGAACTTGATTCTGATTGGCTGATTCCATCAGCCAATCAGAATATTCCTACCTTAATTCCGACTGGCTGATAGAATCCTATCAGCCAATCGGAATTCGAGGGACGCCATCTTGGATGACGTCATTTAAAGGAACCGTCATTCGGCGAGTAGGTGTCGGTTGAAGAGGATGTTCCGCGTCGGTTGGAAAGAAGATGGCTCCGCTCCGCTCCAGAAGAAAGAAGATTGAAGATGCGGCTTGATAGAAGACTTCATCCCGATGATGGACTTCCGACTTCAGCCAATGATGGATTTCTTCAGCCGCCGCTTGGATCCAGACTTCAGCCTGAGGATGGACGTCACTCTTCAGCCCCCCGCTTGGGCTTGGATCAAGACATCGGAGGCTCTTCTGGACAGATCGGGACCCGGTGAGGTGAAGACAAGGTAGGGAGATCTTCAGGGGCTTAGTGTTAGGTTTATTTAAGGGGGGTTTGGGTTAGATTAGGGGTATGTGGGTGGTGGGTTGTAATGTTGGGGGGGGTATTGTATGTGTTTTTTTTCCATGCAAAAGAGCTGAATTCTTTGGGGCATGCCCCGCAAAGGGCCCTGTTCAGGGCTGGTAAGGTAAAAGAGCTTTGAACTTTTTTAATTTAGAATAGGGTAGGGCATTATTTATTTTGGGGGGCTTTGTTATTTTATTAGGGGGCTTAGTGTAGGTGTAATTAGTTTAAAATTGTTGTAATATTTTTCTAATGTTTGTAAATATTTTTTTATTTTTTGTAACTTAGTTCTTTTTTATTTTTTGTACTTTAGTTAGTTTATTTCATTGTAGTTATTTGTAGATATTGTATTTAATTAATGTATTGATAGTGTAGTGTTAGGTTTAATTGTAGGTAATTGTAGGTATTGTATTTAATTAATTTATTGATAGTGTAGTGTTAGGTTTAATTGTAGATAATTGTAGGTAGTTTATTTAATTTATTTATTGATAGTGTAGTGTTAGGTTTAATTGTAACTTAGGTTAGGATTTATTTTACAGGTAATTTTGTAATTATTTTAACTATTTTAGCTATTAAATAGTTCTTAACTATTTAATAGCTATTGTACCTGGTTAAAATAAATACAAAGTTACCTGTAAAATAAATATAAATCCTAAAATAGCTATAATATAATTATAATTTATATTGTAGCTATATTAGGATTTATTTTACAGGTAAGTATTTAGCTTTAAATAGGAATAATTTATTTAATAAGAGTTAATTTATTTCGTTAGATTTAAATTATATTTAATTTAGGGGGGTGTTAGGGTTAGACTTAGCTTTAGGGGTTAATACATTTATTAGAATAGCATTGAGCTCCAGTTGGCAGATTAGGGGTTAATGTTTGAAGTTAGGTGTCGGCGATGTTAGGGAGGGCAGATTAGGGGTTAATACTATTTATTATAGGGTTAGTGAGGCGGATTAGGGGTTAATAACTTTATTATAATAGCGGTGCGGTCCGCTCGGCAGATTAGGGGTTAATAAGTGTAGGCAGGTGGAGGCGACGTTGTGGGGGGCAGATTAGGGGTTAATAAATATAATATAGTGGTCGGCGGTGTTAGGGGCAGCAGATTAGGGGTACATAGGGATAATGTAAGTAGCGGCGGTTTACGGAGCGGCAGATTAGGGGTTAAAAAAATATGCAGGGGTCAGCGATAGCGGGGGCGGCAGAATAGGGGTTAATAAGTGTAAGGTTAGGGGTGTTTAGACTCGGGGTACATGTTAGAGTGTTAGGTGCAGACGTAGGAAGTGTTTCCCCATAGCAAACAATGGGGCTGCGTTAGGAGCTGAACGCGGCTTTTTTGCAGGTGTTAGTTTTTTTTTTTTGCTCAAACAGCCCCATTGTTTTCTATGGGGGAATCGTGCACAAGCACGTTTTTTAAGCTGGCCGCGTCCGTAAGCACCGCTGGTATCGTGAGTTGAAGTTGCGTTAAATATGCTCTACGCTCCTTTTTTGGAGCCTAACGCAGCCATTCTGTGAACTCTCAATACCAGCGGTATTTAAAAGGTGCGGCCAGAAAAAAGCCAGCGTTAGCTACGCACCCCTTTGGCCGCAGAACTCTAAATCTAGGCGTAAGAAATTAGCATATGGACCTCCTAGGTTAAGCTTTCAACTAAGAATACCAAGAGAACAAAGCAAAATTGGTGATAAAAGTAAATTGGAAAATTGTTGAAAATGACATGCCCTATCTGAATCATGAAAGTTTATTTTGGACTAGACTGTCCCTTTAATGCGCTGACTTTTATTTTCTTGTATTGTACTTGGAGACTAATATTAATAAAATAAATAAAAGTCTGGAGGATCTTGTTTCTGTAGCGAGGACAAATGTTTGTCTTTTTGTGACAAGTTGCATCTTCTCAGTCTTGGGATTTTAGATGACGTCTCAGATGTTATAAAACTGGGCAGAGCAATAATAAAAAATAATTATAGATACATCAAATTCCCAAAACATGTTTGATGAGACTTATTTGTTACGAGGAACAGCTGTCACTATTTGCTCAGTGACAGGATCTCTGCAGCTAATCAGGGGCCACCTGTGTCTTATGCATGTTTTGAGACAATGCGTTGTTCCCCTGCCAACAATGTAAAACATGGCTACGTGCCTGTAAAGTCCCTATGTGCTTAGGAAATGGAAGTTCTATTTTATTGCTTCATTTGGGGAAAACCACCAGCAATCTGAGCCAACATTATTTACAAATAAAAACAACAACAAAAACAAACAGTAACTAGGGATCTGATCTCTTGACATGAGTGGCATTTTTTATTCTGTTTACAGTGCATAATCACTATAGAGAGATACCAGCTGATTTCCAAATCTTTATGAGTTCAAAATAATGAAGAGTAGTTTAAAAAAAAATGTCATCACTTAATGGGATATGAAACCCCAACATTTTCTTTTGTGATTCAGACAGAACATATATTTTAAAAAACAGTTTCCAATTTACTTATTTTTGCTCCATTCCCATGGTATTCTGTGTTGAAGTGATACCTAGGTAGGCATCTGGAGCACTATATGGTAGGAAATAGGGCTGCCATATAGTGCTCTTGCAAATGGATAACCATATAGTGGTCCAGAAATGGGTAGAACATTGGCATATATGAAATTGTATCTCTAATCCTAGCGTAATTCTGTAAAGATTTTTGCACTACAGATCTCACTGCTTTTTCTCGCCAACTAAAAGGTGGATTGCTTTTCTCAAAACACTCAAAATACTTATAACCCTAATAGACAAACACATGCATGCAAAAATATAGGTGATTGTAAAGGCTATACACAGAAAACAGGGTAATGTGACTTATATTGGCTGCAGGATTTCATTTTTAAAGTGTGCCCCCTGCTCGCTGCTAACTTTGCTCTACGGAGCCCCTTTTTTACAATAATTAAACCACGGCAATGAAAAAGCACGTCTCTTGCAAGGTTTAGATAATCGGCCCTAGTTACTGCAGACAAAAAAAAAAGCTGATTTCCTATCACTCAACATCAAAAGTGGGAACATCAGCTCATAACTGTAACTGATGAAAGGGTGTGTTTTTACAAGTGATGATGCTTCACCTATAGAAGTCCTCAGTAAATCAACGGGCCCTAGCCAATCCTTGTGAGTAAGCTATAAAGACCTCGTGAGTATCAAATCGGTATCACATATTCAGCGCAAGGACTTACGCGACGAAAATGGAGAAATTTTACTTTATTTTCACCTTGTCACTCATAGGCAGGCACAGCAAGCCTTGCGCTGAAAATGTGAGCACCGTAACTCCCGTAACTGCCTGAAAATATTAACTAACACCTAACGCATGCGCAATATCTAGCTACCTTTCAACCGCAATCCCCCACCGCAATAACTAATAAAGTATAAGAACCCCTAATCCCCCATTAACCCACATAGCAATAAACCTAATAAAGTATATTAATTCCTAATCCGCCATTAACCCACATCGCAATAAACCTAATAAAGTATATTAACCCCTAACCCGCCATTAACCCACATAAATTTAATAAAGTATATGAACCCCTAATCTGCCATTAACCTAATAAAACTATTAACCCCTAATCCGCCAAACCCACACAACGCAATAATCCTAATAAATCTATTAACCCCTAATAACTAATTACATTTTTAAACCCCCTAACCTAACACCACCTAATTTAACTCCAATTACCTAAATTAAAAACACTAAGTTACAATTAAAATAAAAAAGATAACATTACTTAAAAATAATAAAAACATTTTTTTAAATTAATCTAAGATTACAAAAAATAAAAAAGTCTAACATTACATAAAATAATAAACCAAATTATCAAAAATTAAAAAATTAAACCTAATCCTTATGAAAATAAAAAAGCCCCCCCCCCAAAAT
Organism: Bombina bombina; assembly: GCF_027579735.1. Taxonomy (NCBI): domain Eukaryota; kingdom Metazoa; phylum Chordata; class Amphibia; order Anura; family Bombinatoridae; genus Bombina; species Bombina bombina. The sequence goes on along the minus strand of NC_069506.1, from coordinate 24,481,838 downwards.
AAAAACACCCCCTATTCTAATGCTAAACTACCAATAGCCCTTAAAAGGGCCTTTTGTAGGGCATTGCCCTAAGTTAAACAGCTCTTTTCCTTGAATTTGAACAGCCAATAGGATTTCCTTGATTTAAACAGCCAATAGGATTTCAGTAGCTCTCATCCTATTGGCTGATTTGAATTTGAAGAATCATATCAGCCAATAGGAATGCAAGGGATGCCGTTTTTAAATGTGCACCTTGAATTCACTATTCAGTGTACAGCGGCGATCGTACAAAAAGGATCCTCATCGTTCCATGGCTCCTCGGTCACAGGTCCTGCTCCCCACTCATCTCCGCTCCACGCCAGCTTGGTCCTGGCTGAAGAAGGAAGAAGCCCCAACTTGGAAGAAGATGTCGGACAATTGGAAGACTTCACCACCTGGAACAGGACCTTCTCCTCCGGACTTCGGGAACAGTTGAGTAACAATTTGGGGGGTTGGATTTAAGCTTTTTTTTAGGGGTTTGGTTTTTTAGATTAGGGATTTCTGGGCAATCTTAAAAGAGCTGAATGCCCTTTTAAGGGCAGTAGAAGAGCTGAATGCCCTTTTAAGGGCAATGCCCATACAAATGCCCCTTTAGGGGCAATGTGTAGGTTAGGATTTTTTAGTGTTAGGTTTTTTATTTTGGGGGGTTTGGTAGGTGGGGGGTTTTACTGTTAGAGCGGGGACTTAGTATTTTTTTAAGGAAAAGAGCTGTTTAACTTAGGGCAATGCCCTGCAAAAGACCCTTTAAGGGCTATTGGTAGCTTAGCATTAGATTAGGGGGTGTTTTTATTTTGGGGGGGCTTTTTTACTTTCAAAGGGATTAGGTTTAATTTTTTTTTGTTTTTGATCATTTGGTTTATTATTTTATTTTTTGTAATCTTAGATTAATTTAAAATTAGTTTTTTTTATTTTTAAGTAATGTTAGCTTTTTTATTTTAATTGTAATTTAGTATTTTTTAAATGAGGTAATTGGGGTTAATTTAGGGGGTGTTTGGTTAGGGGTTTTTGTAATTTAATAAGTTATTTGCGTTGTGGGGGATTGGCAGATTAGGGGTTAATATTTTTATTAGGTTTATTGCAATGTGGGTTAATGGTGGATTAGGGGTTAATATACTTTATTAGGTTTATTGCGATGTGGGTGAATTGCGGATTAGGGGTTAATAGTTTAATTAGGCTTATTGCGTTGTGGGGGTTGTTGGTTTAGGGGTTAATACTTTTATTATTAGTTCCGATGTGGGTTTGATGGCGGATATAGGGGTTTTACGTGTCAGGTTTATTTTTGGGATGCAGCATAGACTTTTTTATGGGAGATTTGATATTTTTTTTTATTTTCTTAGGCCCCTGCAGTTTCTAAAGTGCTGTAAATCACTGGTGACTCTAGAAACTTGTCTTTACGCTCATTTCTGGACATCGCTAGTTTATCCGATTTACGGCACTTTATGAACTGCCGGTGGGGTTTATGTGATACTCCAATGTGCGAGGTGAAATTACAGGCGGCGTGGGTTTCAGCAGTTGCTCTGAAGCCTGCACTGCATATGTAATCTCACCCAGGATGTTAGGCCATTTAGTAGGGATGGGCGAATGTTTCGCAACATTCGAAAAACGGCACGAATTTTAACACATTCGTTCATTCGAATCGAATTTCGAATGTATACATAACATTCTAACATTCGATTTTCGAATGTTCGGTTTCTAATTTTACGATTACATTCGAAAATATTCTTTTAGAAAAATTCGAATTTAGATTGTAATAGTATTTCTAATGCTTTTTCTTTAAATGTAATATTTGAATTATGCAATATTCGAATTCGAAAAATCCGAATTTAGATTGTAATAGTATTTCTAATGCTTTTTCTTTAAATGTAATATTCGAATTATGCAATACGTGTATTCGAATTCGAAAAATTTGAATTTAGATTGTAACAGTATTTCTAATGCTTTTTCTTTAAATGTAATATTCGAATTATGCAATACGTGTATTCGAATTCGAAAAATTCGAATTTAGATTGTAATAGTGTTTCTAATGCTTTTTCTTTAAATGTAATATTCGAATTATGCAATATTCGAATTCGAAAAATTTGAATTTATATTCGAATTCGAAAAATTCAAATTTATATTCGAATTCGAAAAATTCGAATTTTTATGTTTGTAATAGTATTTCTAATGCTTTCTTTAAATGTAATATTCGAATTATGCAATATTCTATATGGAAACATTCAAAATGATATATTTGTATCTATTATGTATCAATTTACTAGATTCCCGCCCTACCACATGAACTATTGAACTTCTGAATAGTATTTGTTAAATAGAATGTTAAATTCGAAATTTCGAATGTGGACATTCAATATAATTATAAACATTCAAATTCGAAAGTGACATTCGAAAACTGTAAATAACATTCGATTTTCTAATTTTTAAGAATATTCGTTCTTATCGACATTCAGATTTAGAATTCGAATTTCGGTAATAACATTCGTTCTACATTCGAAATTCGAAAATTTACACATTCGCCCATCCCTACCATTTAGTCACAAGAACTGTTGTCAGAGTCTGGTAAAATAAACTCTCTAATATGTGATAATAAACAGCACATGAACCCATGTTCTTTTCTGACGCTTGTAAGGCAGGAAGGTAAAAACAGATGATCTCATTCAGGGAGAGTTGTGCACATGTTTATCACCGGCAATTATTATTTGCTGAAAGCAACTCCTGTATATTACTAAAGCTTCTTATCTCCCATTGCATGTTGCTTAGAGACCAAGGACAGACAACCATGTATTAGCAACATAATGCGGGCATCAGTGGTTTGCGATTATCATCATTCTGAAAATGAATGTTTTTCAAGGTATTTGCAGCTTAGTGTACATGTGACTGATTGTGTGCTTATTAATGGTATTAAAAATGTTATAAATAAAAAAAAGACTTGTGTTAGAATAGCTAAATCTTCATTAATTGCTCTCTCTCTCTTTCTCTCTCTACCCCCTCTCTCCCTCTCCCTCTCTCTCTCTCCCATTCCCTCTCCCACTCCCTCTCTCTCCCTCTCTCTCCCTCTCTGTCTCCCTCTCTCCCTCCCCTTCCCTCTCTATCTCCCCTCCCCCTCTCTCTCCCCTCCCACTCTCTCTCCCCTCCCCCTCTCGCTCCCCTCTCCCTCTCTATCTCTTTCTCTCTCTCCCCCTCCCGCTCTCTCTCCATCTCTCTCTATACAACTCCAGCTCTCTCTCCCCTTCTCTCTTTCTCTCTCCCCCCCCCCCTCTCTCTCTCTCTCTCTCTCTCTCCCTCTCTTTCTCCCTCCCTTTCTCCCTCCCTCTCTCCCTCTCTCTCTCTCCATCTCTCTCTTCAACTCTCTCTCTCTCTCTCTCCCCTTCTCTCTCTCTCTCTCTCTCCCCCCCCTTCCCTCTCTCTCTCTCCCCTCCTCTCTCTCTCTCTCTCTCTCTCTCTCTCTGTCTCCAGCTCTCCATCTCTCTCTTCAACTCCCCCTCTCTCTCGCTCTCTCTCTCTCCCCCCTTCCCTCTCTTTCTCTCTATCTCTCTCTCTCTCCCCCCTCCCTCTCTCTCCCTCCCTCTCTCTCTCCATCCCTCTCTCTCTCTCTCTCTCTCTCTCTCTCTCCCTCTCTCCCTCTCTCTCTCTCTCTCCCTCCCTCTCTCTCTCTCTCTCTCCCTCTCTTCTCTCTCCCTCTCGTCTCTCTCCCTCCCTCCCCCTCTCTTTCTCTCTCCCTCTCCCCCTCTCTTTCTCTCTCCCCTTCCTCTCTCTCTTTCCCCCTCCCCCTTTCTCTTCCACTCTCTCTCCCCCTCCATCTATTTCTCTCTCCCCCTCCCTCTCTCTCTCTTTCTCTCTCTCTCCAACTCCCTCTCTCTCCACCTTCCCTCTCTCTTTCTCTCTTGCGCTCTCTCTTTCCCCCTCCCTCTTTCTCTCTCTGTCTCAAGTCAAGTCAAGAATACTTTATTAGCATGACATTACTACATGTGTTGCCAAAGTAATATGTTACAATAAAACAGATCAATAACAATTTTTTAAAGTAGGAAAATAGGGTAAATATGATAACAGTTCATTTAATCTGATTGGGGGTTCTGGTCATGTGACAGTCTGCTACATATTTTGCTACTATCCTTATAGCTTTGTTTCTTTCTCCTAAGAGTACACATAGGGGTATATTTATGAAATCGTCAACAGAAAATACGCTGGAATTCCGCATCGTAATTGTTGCGAGATTGATCCGACCTAGTTATCAAAGCGTCAAGATCGGCAAATGTTGAAATTTGTGACGTAACATATGATCCCACGATCTCAATCTCATGCAGATCGATGCTTACGTCATTACAGATGTTCCGAATACACATTTGACTCTATTTGACACTTTTCTCAATTTATCAAACATTTAACAGGTACTCTCACGGCTATTCTGACGCAGCATACCTGGTTTTCAAACCGCCACCCTTGAGGCTGCGGATGCCATAGAAATCAATGGGAGTATGAAAGCAACAAAAGCTTATGTTCGATTCTGCAAGATAATGAAACATATCACATTGATTTCTATGGTTGAAAAAAAGTTATGTTTACACCTAACACCCTAACATAAACCCAGAGTCTAAACACCCCTAATCTGCCACCCCCGACATCGCCAACACAAATAAAATGTATTAACCCCTATCCCGCCGCTCACAGACACCGCCGCCACTAAATAAACTTATTAACCCCTAAACCTCTGGCCTCCCACATCACCACCACTAACTAAACCTATTAACCCCTAAACCGACAGCCCCCCACATCGCCGAAAACTAAATTAAGCTATTAACCCCTAAACCGGATCTGAATATGATCACCATATTTATGAAAAAAGCCATAAAAAACGCGCGCACCAAGTACAGGGCGATGAGCATCAGATTTTTGTTAACTAACAGTCAACGATGACGCTGTTGTTCCGGTTTTTCCCAACTTTATTCATACAGCTAGAAAGTACACTAACACCAATAAACTACCTATTAACCCTTAAACCGCCGCCCTCCCACATCGCCGCCACTTTAATAAACCTATTAACCCCTATTCTGCCGCTCCCTACATCGCCGCCACTAATATAAATATTAACTCCTAAACCTAACAACCCCTTAACTTTAAATTAAAATTACAAGATCCCTATATTAATATAAATTAAAACTTACCTGTAGAATTAAAATAAGCTAATTTTTAAACTATAAATTAATTTACCCTAACTATTATACTAAAATTAAATTAAACTACCAATTAAATAAACAAAATTACATATTAAAAAACCTAACACTACTAAAATTATTTAAATATACAATTAAACATTATTACAAAGTTCTAAATTACCAAAAAAACAAACACTAAGTTACAAAAAATAACAAACAGTAAATTACGAAAAATAACAAACGAAATCATCCAAAATATTTTTTTTTACACCTAATCTAATAGCCCTATCAAAATAAAAAAGCCTCACCAAAATAAAAAAACCCTAGCCTACAATAAACTACCAATGGCCCTTAAAAGGGCCTTTTCTGGAGCATTGCCCCAAAGATATCGGCTCTTTTACCTGTAAAAAAAAATACAAAGACCCCCCAACAGTAAAACCCACCACCCAACCAAATAAAAACCCTAACTCTAAAAAAACCTAAGCTACCCATTGCCCTGAATAGGGAATTTGGATGGGCATTGCCCTTAGGGTAAGTTAATTTATAGTTTAAAATTAGTTTATTTTAATTCTACAGGTAAGTTTTAATTTATATTAAGATAGGGATATTGTAATTTTAATTTAAAGTTAAGGGGTTGTTAGGTTTAGGGGTTAATAGCTTAATCTAGTTTTTGACGATGTGGGGGGCTGACCGTTTAGGGGTTAATAGGTTTAGTTAGTGGTGGTGATGTGGGAGGCCAGAGGTTTAGGGGTTAATAAGTTTATTTAGTGGCGGCGATGTCGGGGAGTGGCGGGATAGGGGTTAATATTTATATTAGTGGCGGCGATGTCGGGAGCGGCAGAATAGGGGTTAATAGGTTTATTATAGTGGTGGCGATGTGGGAGGGCGGCTGTTTAAGGTTTAATAGGTAGTTTATTGGTGTTAGTGTACTTTGTAGCTGTATGAATAAAGTTGGGAAAAACCCGAATAACAACGTCATCGATAACTGTTAGTTAACAACAGTCCGATGCTCATTGCCCCGTACTTGGTGCGCGCGTTTTTGACAGCTTTTTTCATAAATATGGTGATCGTATTTAGATCCGTGGCCGTGATGTTTGGCGATGTTAGGCGAAGGTATTGACGCAAATGCAAGATAGTTGACACTTTAATAAATATCCCCCATAGTCTTTCTTGTTCAGACATTTGTGGGAAGTCTGTTATTTCTTTCATTATTTTTGGGAAGTATTTATCTCTTAAGAGTTTGTATCTTGTACAGTACAAGAGGAAGTCTCTCTCTCTCCTTCTCTCTGTCTCCCTCCCTCTCTCCCCCTCTCTCTCTCCCTCTCTCCCCCTCCCTCTCTCTCTCTCTCTCTCTCTTTGTCCCCCCCTCTATCTCCCTCTATCTCTCTCCCCCTCTCTCTCTCCCTCTCTCCCCCTCCCCCCTCTCTCTCTCTCTTTGCCCCCCACCCCTCACTCTCTCTCTCCCCTCCCTCTCTCTCTCTTTCTCCCCCCTCTCTCTCTCTCTCTCTCTCTCTCTCCCTAGCTCTCTCTCTCTCTCTGTCTCTCTCTCTGTCTCCCTCTCTTTCTCTCTCTCTCTCTCCCTCCCCCTCTCCCTCTCTCTTTCTCTCCCTCTCTCCCTCTCTCTCGCTCTCTCTCTCTCTCTCTCTCTCTCTCCCCTTACTTTCTCTCCCTCTCCCCTTCCTTTCTCTCTCTCTTCCCCCCCTCTCTCCCCCCCCCCTCTCTCCCTCTATCTCTCTCTCTTTCTCTCCCCCCTCCCTCTCCCCCTCTCTCTTCTATATTAGCACTGTTTTTTTAGCATGTGGATGCTGGTATATTGAGTTAATTCCTCTTGGTCTGACAATTACTATTTGGATATACTGCTTTGATTTCTGCTTCCCTTGACTATGCATCTGTTTAACCCTTTGTTTGGACTGACTTGGTTTATTACTCTGCATTTGTTTAATTAGTTTGTGCGGCTTTTCCCTGTGAGGCCTTGACCCAGATTGTCTGCCTTAGATTACCTTAACCCTTGATTTCTCTGCTATCAGAAGATCAGAATTTAAGTAACGTTTGCAAGTTTATATTCATCTAGACAGCGAGACGAAACTTTTACAAAGCTTTGTCTTTCTTTGATATTTGAATTTACAAACTTGCAGTTACTTTCTAGTACTTAATTGATGTTTGTTTTGTAGGAGCTGATTTTTGTACTAGAGAGAGTTCAGCTTCCAGGTTTAGTCTCATTGCTCTCTTACCTCATGCTTTTGTTTGCAGACTGTGTTTACGTCCAGCGCTTTAGTAAGCGCTCATGGTGAGCTGGGCATTTCAGCCATTCTTCAGCCACAGCACTCCATCTGGCACTGAGAAGAAGCGTGCTCGGACAGGAAAGCGGTTGGCTGTTTTTTACAATCACGCTGTACCTGCTGCACCGGGAAATATCTTGGTATCCTGGTAGGCCAATCCAACCCTGTTGGTACTTAGTTGCTGGACTGATCTCATGGTACCCAACCTTTGGCCTGTTTCTGGACTCTGCTCTTGTTTGCCCCTTATTGATCAATTCTTAGTTTTTATTTATCTTGCCCTATTAAAGCCCTGTAAAAGACGTTTGGTTTTCTGTACATCTATTCCTGCATATCGAGTTCCATTTACCTTCTTATTAGAAGATATCTCCATAGTAGAAACTTACAAATCCCATCAAAGTGAATGTACAATACACTTTTTGTCAATGTAATATAAAGTGATAATAAAATTTGGTGCTTTTTTCATAATTGGTTTGGTGAGAAATGTTCTATACTTTAAATGTGCCACATTTGTTTTACTAATCACAGTCAAAATTCTCAATACTTGAGGACACATTTATGGGGGCTAATTTTTCACATATCTAATTCCACAGCTAAAATGACTTGATAAACCTTCAGAAACACTTTTTGAACTATTAAATGAGTACCCCAGACAAAACACATTGACATTATCTCTTATCATATTAGATGATGCAAGGAAGTAATATTGCCAAACAGATACAAATGCTACCTTCTCTGAACATCCTATAAAAGAAAAGGCCAGGTATCTTTGTCTGAAGCTGTCATGCGCAGTAGATGCTGCGCGAGGATAAACATACCTGGCTGTAAGGAACGATCAGTCAGTGGGCGGGAGCGGGTGTGACGGTGGGCATGACCGGCGGGAACGACCATGATGGGGACGTGGCCTGAAAAGTGGGTGTGGTGGGGCATGGCTGGACAAGAGTGGGCGTGGCGGTGGGCGTGGCCAGTGGGAGCATGGGTGGGTGGAACTGCTGCACTGCAGAAAATGGCCTGTGAACACAGGCTTTAGGACTAGTTAATAATAAGCCCTTTATACTAATAACAAAGTGCCAAATCAATCACCTAACAAACACAAATGCCCTCTACCAGTCCAAGTTCAATGCCAATAATGCTCGTAACTTACGCACATATCTGTTTGGTTAATTGCACAGATGTCCCTTATTTGCATAACTACAAACTATTAAAATAAATCTATCAGTATATAGATACTTTAACCTGTAAAGTAATTGCTAAACCTACAAAATCCCCATTTTGTTTGTTGTTATTAATGCACATTTGAAATAGCCATTTTGTTTGTCATTAATCGTGCATGTTTGATTTTTTGATTACAAAATCAGGTAATTAATGATGCAGATAACATTTTTTTGGTCTCAGAAGGTAACAATTTCAGACTTCAGGGGTATTAACAGCAGAAGTATTTTGTGATTGTGATCAATAAAGAAACACACAAACAATACCGGCTGAATATCAGAATTCCGTACATGCCAACCCTAGGATTTGTTAAACCATTCTGATTAGAACACTTGCATGGTAGCCAGTCAAATAAAAGCCAAGCCACAAATGAGAAGGAGCTGAATTATCTCTGTACTGGCTGTACGACGGGTATAACGGTCTGGTTCTTTTTTTAGTTTATGCATTAGGCAATGTAATGTTTAAATGAAGCAAAAAGATCAAGGAGGGCTCTGGGCATCAATAAATGACTCTCCCATGAAAGGATATGGGGGAAGTGAGTGAGATGAGGGAGTGTGTGTGAGAGAGACAGAGAGAGGAGGGAGTGAGAGAGACAAGGGAGTGTGTCTGAGAGAGAGACAGAGAGATAGGAGGGAGTTAGAGAGACAATGGAGTGTGTGTGAGAGAGAGACAGAGGAGTGTATACTAGAAAGAAGGAGAGAGAGCGGAATGAGAGAGGTGAGGGAGTGTGTGTCAGAGAGAAACAGAGAGAGAGGAGGGAGTGTATACTAGAAAGAAGGAGGGGGAGTGAGTGAGACAAAGGAGTGTGTGTGAGAGAGAGAGAGTAGGGAGTGTATACTAGAAAGAAGAAGAAAAAAGGGGTAAATAAGAGATATGAGGGAGTGTGTGTGAGAAAGAGAGAGACAGAAAGAGAGGAGGGAGTGTATACCAGAAAAAAGAGACAAGGAGAGTCGGGGGAGTGTGAGAGATGAGGGAGTGTGTGTGTGAGAGAGACAGAGAGAGAGGAGTGTATACTAGAAAGAAGGAGAAAGGGGGAAGTGAGAGAGATGAGGAAGCATGGGATGTGTGTGTGTGAGAGAGAGAGTGAGAGAGAGAGACACACACACACAGAGACAGAGAGACAGGAGGGAGTGTATGCCAGAAAAAAAGGAGAGAAAGATGAGGGAGTGTGTGTGTGTGTGTGTGTGAGAGAGAGAGAGAGAGAGAGAGAGAGAGAGAGACAGAGGAGTGTATACTAGAAAGAAGGAGAGAGAGGGGAATGAGAGAGGTGAGGAAGTGTGTGTGTGAGAGAAACAGAGAGAGAGAGAGAGAGAGAGAGGGGAGGGAGTGTATACTAGAAAGAAGGAGAGGAGAGTGAGTGAGACAAAGGAGTGTGTGTGAGAGACACAGAGAGAGGAGGGAGTGTATACTAGAAAGAAGGAGAAAGGGGGAAATAAGAGATATGAGAGAGTGTGTGTGAGAAAGAGAGAGACAGAAAGAGAGGAGGGAGTGTATACCAGAAAAAAAGGAGACAAGATGAGCGAGTGTGTGTGAGAGAGAGACTGAGAGAGGAGTGTATACTAGAAAGAAGGAGAAAGGGGGAAGTGAGAGAGATGAGGAAATGTGTGTGTGTGAGAGAGAGAGAGAGAGAGAGAGAGAGAGAGAGAGAGACACACAGAGACAGAGACAGAGAGAGAGGAGGGAGTGTATGCCAGAAAAAAAGGAGAGAAAGATGAGGGAGTGTGTGTGTGTGTGAGAGAGAGAGAGACAGAGAGAGAGGAGGGAGTGTATACAAGAAAGAAGGAGAGAGAGGGGAGTGAGAGAGACGAGGGAGTGTGTGTGTGAGAGAGAGAGCGAGAGTGAGAGAGAGACAAAGATAGAGGAGGGAGTGTATACTAGAAAGAAGGAGGGGGAGGGAATGAGTGAGATGAGGGAGTGTGAGAGAGACAGAGAGAGAGGAGGGAGTGTATACTAGAAAGAAGGTGGGAGAGGAAATGAGTGAGATGAGGGAGTGTGTGTGAGAGAGAGGATTGAGTGCATGCTAGAAAGAAGGCAAGAGGAGTGAGAGAGAGAGAGAGAGAGAGAGAGAGGATAGAAATAAGGAGAGGGGAGAATTAAGAGAGCAAAGGAGAGGATTAAGTGTGTGTGAGTGTGAGAGAGACAGAGAGAGGAGGCAGTGTGTAATATAAAGAAGGAGATAGGTTGGAGTGAGAAAGAGAGGAAAGAGTGAGAGGAGGGAGTGTGAAAGAGAAAGAGACAAAGGAGGAGAGAAAGAGCAAGAAGGGAATGAGTGAGAGGAGAGGGTGGGAGAGAGAAAGAGACAGAGAAGGGAGAGTATGATAGAAAGGAGAGAGGAGAAAGGGAGAGATAGAGAAAGATAGGGAATGAGTGAGTGAGAGCAAGGAGGGTGTAATAGAAAGAAGGAGAGTGGAAGGAGTGTGTGAGAGGAGGGAGTGTGTAATAGGAAGAAGGAGAGAGAGAGAGAGAGAGAGAAAGATAGAAAAAACACGGTCACAAAGGCGCAATCTTGTTAAAATAGAAAATGTTCTGTGCAGATAGCATGTTGCCAGAGATTGAGTTCACGTTTTACAGTTTCAGTACTAGTAAAATTCAGTAGGCCAGATTACGAGTGGCACGCTAACTGTTCCATGTGAGCGATATCAGGTTTATCGCTGAAGTGTTACAAGTTTTAAGTAAATGCGATTGTGTGAGCGCAATCGCGATTTAAGAAAAAACACAAGCGTTGCTCAGGAAGCGGTATCCGTTTTTTACTGGAACACTTACACTGTGTATTCAGAACGAGGCCAAGGTGTCCGGACCTCCCAGCGTAACAGCACTATGGCGTGGTGCATGCCCTTATGGCTGAGTAAGCCGAACCATATAATACAAAACACAGCAGCACTCCAAGGTCTCAGTGAATTAAAACTTGACTTTTATTTCTCCAAATTAAAAATTACAAGAAAATCGGAGGGGAAGGATAAAATCTTTACGTGTTTTGAGACATGGAACACTTAGGGGTCAATGATTGAAAGCTCTCTGGGCTGGCGAGATTATTAAAGAATGCTGCCAGTCCTTCTTTTTCCCTGGTGGAATGATATGAAAAGTGCACAAAAAAAAAATCGTATTTTAAACATCATACAAAACAAAAATTTGAACCATTCAAACAAAAATAAGCAGGGAAAAATCGTTAAGAAATTCTTCACCAAAAATCGTATTTTAACAAAAATGTAAAATGTGTATGTAATTTACACAGCAATAAATCAAATTAAATATGCGTAAATCATAATTTAGTACACTAGATGTGCAGAAATTACACAGAGATATGTTCTTATAAATACAAAATGCAGAGTGTAATTGTTGTTTTTTTGTAAAATGGGCTGAACATGGGCGTTCCATGGGCGTATATGAAAATGTCTCTCTAATCCCAGCGTAATTCTATAAAGATTTTCGCACTGCAGATCTCAAAGTTTTTTCTCGCCAACTAAAAGGTGGCAAGCTTTTATCCAAACAATCTAAATACTTAATACCCTAATAGAAAAACAAATGCATACGAAAATATAAGCAAAGGTAAGATGTTAGACGCAGAAAGCAGCATAATGTGATTTATATTTGCTGCAGGATTTCATTTTTAAAGTGGCCCCCTGCTCCCTGCTAACTTCACTCTAAGGAGCAAAGTGTCCCTATACTGCGAGCTCCATTACGTTTAATAGGAACCATCTTTTCACTCGCACGGACTGCCCCTTTTTTACGATCATTCCACAAGGGCAGCCCTGCGAGAGTTGGCGAGAAAAAGTAGCTTCGAGCAGGCAAAGTTTATATCATCAACCCCTTAGTCATAGGATAACAAACATTTAAAATCTCTTACCTTTTAAACCCCCGGTGTCCAATCAGCAACCTGCAAATTACCCGTTAGTTGCCATGGAGACCATGGTTAACTTAAAGGGACATGAAACCCACATTTTTTCTTTCATGTTTCAGATAGAGAATACAATTTTAAACAACTTTCCAATTTAATTCTATTATTTAAACTCAGCAGCAGCAAATAACCTAGGTTTTAGCTGTTGATGATTGGTGGCTGCATATATATATAACGATTGTCGTTGGCTGACCCATGTGTTCAGTTAGAAACAAGTAGTGCATTGCTGCTCCTTCAACAACAGATACCAAGAGAATTAAACAAATTAGATAATAGAAGTAAATTAGAAAGTTGTTTAAAATTGTATGTTCTACCTCAATCATGAAAGAAAATTGTTAGGTTTCATGTCCCTTAACACCATAAGATTTACTTAAAAACAGCTAATCGAAAATCGGTTCCTCATAAGTCTCAAATAAATGAATAAAGACTATACAGTATAGAAATCTGGATAAATTATAGTAAACTAATAGAAACTGTACCGTATTTAAATCTTGATGATTAAAATGAAAGCGTTAAAACAGGAACGTTTTTCAAAAAGGTTTTTTAACATCTAGTTGTAGTATTGAAAATATCACAATATATAATGCTAACTGATGTAGCAAATTGCATCATTTGAAGAAAATTCAAAAAATAGTGTTGTTCATTATAATTAATTAAAGTTAACAATGCTTAAAAATGTCAAAACCACACATTCAAAAATCTTAAAAAGGAATGTATTTTGTATCACCCAAATCAAAGAACATGGGGCCGAATTATCAAGCTCTGAATGGAGCGTGATGCCTCTGTTTCCGCGCGAGCCTTCAGGCTTGCCGGAAACAGCAGTTATGAAGCAGCGGTCTAAAGACCGCTGCTCCATAACTTGTCCACCTGCTTTGAGACTGCGGACATCAATACGCTCGATTCTATACGATCGTGCTGATTGACACCCCCTTCTAGCGGCCGATTGGCAAGGGGCGGCATTGCACAAGCAGTTCACAAGAACTGCTTGTGCAATGATAAATGCCGACAGCATACGCTGTCGGCATTTATCGATGTGTGGCGGAAATGATATACTACATCGTATCATGTCCGATCGCACTTACATACAGTAAATCGGCCCCATTATCTATGTTGGAGATTCAAAGTGTTGATAATGCTATATCTTAAATATACTTCTTACATGAAGGTCAAAGATGTGTGAAATGTGCACTATATTGTATTTTACACTTAAAATGCCACAATGCATTCATGGAATATATTAGCAAATATTTATTCAACAATATGTGCATTATATTTAATTGCACATTTTAAAGATCATACCTAAATATGCGCTACTCAACAAAGTAATTCATATCCCATTCCTGATTAATACCTGTAGGTGTCTTAGGGGACGATTTATCAAGCTCCGTACAGAGAAAATGCAACGTCAATAACTTTGACAGAAAATTGAGATTCAATTGAATTTGAAAAGGTCAAAATAGGTCTTAAAAAGGTGTTGAAAAGTCTCACAAAAATGGATTGTGATCACTGAGACCTTTTTCGGCTCCATAGTAAAAATAGGGCTTTTAGCGAAGATCCGAAAACATAATCACGACTGTGGGAAATAGCTGAAAAGGAGAGATTGTTATTGTGTCAAACTAAAAAGTGGTATTTTCAGTCAGAAACAGAGCCAAAATGCCTCGGCTGATATTTTGTGATCAACCCCACAATAAGGTGTAAAACAAAAGTAGGAAAAGAAAAAAAAGAGAGAAGATAATGAGAAAACACTGACGTGAAAACGCAACCAGGAGGGTGTTTGAGGAAGAGAATATTGTGGTGCTCAAAAGCAAAAGAATGAATGAAAAAACTGATGGGAGGAGGGAAAGACACAGTTTGAGGGAGATGTGAGTAATCAGATGGATTCTGATGCTCAGGAGAGGAGGGTTGGAGACAACAGATGATAACTTTGCCAAAATGAGAAGCACCAGGGAGGATCTGACTTATAACGCTGAGAAAACATCTAAATATCACATCACCTCTGCTTGCAGCAGCCAGATGACGGAAGGTATTACAGAGTCTTCTGATTTATATAATGGTAGCCTATCCCGATTGTTTGTGTCTTGTGTCCTGTTCTTTCTGTGCCGTGTTCTGCTGTCCCTGGTATTGCTGTGACATGAGGTGTCCTGGTCTTTCTGTGCCGTGTTCTGCTGTCCCTGGTACTGCTGTGACATAAGGTGCCCTGTTTTTTCTGTGCCATATCCTGCTGTCCCTGGTACTGATGTAACATGAGGTGTCCTGGTCTTTCTGTGCAGTGTCCTGCTATCCCTGGTACTGTTGTGACATGAGGTGTCCTGTTCTTTCTGTGACATTTCCTGTTGTCCTGGGTACTGCAGTGACATGAGGTGTCCTGGTCTTTCTGTGCTGTGTCCTGCTGTCCTGGGTACTGCTGTGACATGAGGTGCCCTGTTCATTCTGTGCCATGTCCTGCTGTCCCTGGTATTGCTGTGACATGAGGAGCCCTGTTCTTTCTGTGCCATGTCCTGCTGTCCTTGGTACTGCTGTGACATGAGGTGTCCTGTTCTTTCTGTGACATTTCCTGTTGTCCTGGGTACTGCTGTGACATGAGGTGCTCTGTTCTTTCTGTGCCATGCCCTGCTGTCCCTGGTACTGCTGTGACATAAGGTGCCATGTTCTTTCTGTGCCATGTCCTGCTGTCACTGGTACTGCTGTGACATAAGGTGCCCTGTTTTTTTCTGAGCCATGTCCTGCTGTCCCTGGTACTGCTGTGACATAAGGTGCCCTGTTCTTTCTATGCCATGTCCTGCTGTTGCTGGTACTGCTGTGACATAAGGTGCCCTGTTTTTTCTGTGCCATGTCCTGTTGTCACTGGTACTCTGTGACATAAGGTGCCCTGTTATTTCTGTACCATGTCCCGGGTGCTGCTGTGACATGAGGTGCCCTGTTCATTCTGTGCCATGTCCTGCTGTCCCTGGTACTGCTGTGACATGAGGTTCCCTGTTCTTTCTGTGCCATGTCCTGCTGTCCCGGGTACTGCTGTGACATGAGGTGCCCTGTTATTTCTGTACCATGTCCCGGTTACTGCTGTGACATGACTTGACCTGTTCATGCTTTCCCCTGCTTTCTTTGTTCCTGCTGTGACATGACTTCTCCTCTTCTTACTCTGCTGTGCCTTGTCCTGTTGTCACTGCTCCTGCTGCTTTTGTTATAACCCGGAACTTGCTGTCCCAATATATTTGTCCAATCCCTTTTCTCCATGACCCTGCTGTACTTTCTCTTCTTGCTATTGCTGGTCCTGTTGTGCTGGTCATATTGTGTTGAATCTTTCTTTGCTATTCTAGGTCCTTTTCTGTTGTAATGTGACCAAATCTCATAGTCATGTTGTTGTATGCATTGTCCTGCTCTCACTAGACCAACCTTGTTGTACTTTTCCTTCTCTTCCTTGTTCTGTGGTTCTCCTGTATTTTGTTGTATCCTGTTCTGCTATCTCTGGTCCTGCTACACTGTGTCTTGTCCTGCTATCTCTGGTCCTGCTGCACTGTATCTTGTCCTGCTATCTCTGGTCCTGCAGCACTGTGTCTTGTCCTGCTATCTCTGGTCCTGCTGCACTGTATCTTGTCCTGCTATCTCTGGTCCTGCAGCACTGTGTCTTGTCCTGCTATCTCTGGTCCTGCTGCACTGTGTCTTGTCCTGCTATCTCTGGTCCTGCTGCACTGTGTCTTGTCCTGCTATCTCTGGTCTTGCTGCACTGTGTCTTGTCCTGCTATCTCTGGTCCTGCTGCACTGTGTCTTGTCCTGCTATCTCTGGTCCTGCTACACTGTGTCCTGTCCTGCTATCTCTGGTCCTGCTGCACTGTGTCTTGTCCTGCTATCTCTGGTCCTGCTACACTGTGTCCTGTCCTGCTATCTCTGGTCCTGCTGCACTGTGTCTTGTCCTGCTATCTCTGGTCCTGCTGCACTGTGCCTTGTTCTGCTATCTCTGGTCCTCCTGCACTGTGTCTTGTCCTGCTATCTCTGGTCCTCATGCACTGTGTCTTGTTCTGCTATCTCTGGTCCTCCTGCACTGTGTCTTGTCCTGCTATCTCTGGTCCTGCTGCACTGTGTCCTGTACTGCTATCTCTGCTCCTGCTGCACTGTGTCCTGTCCTGCTATCTCTGGTCCTGCTACACTGTGTCTAGTCCTTCTATCTCTGGTCCTTCTGCACTGTGTCTTGTCCTTCTATCTCTGGTCCTGCTGCACTGTGTCCTGTCCTGCTATCTCTGACCCTGCTGCACTGTGTCCTGTCCTGCTATCTCTGACCCTGCTGCACTGTGTCCTGCTATCTCTGACCCTGCTGCACTGTGTCCTGCTATCTCTGACCCTGCTGCACTGTGTCCTGTCCTGCTATCTCTGACCCTGCTGCACTGTGTCCTGCTATCTCTGACCCTGCTGCACTGTGTCCTGCTATCTCTGACCCTGCTGCACTGTGTCTTGTCCTGCTATCTCTGGTCCTGCTGCACTGTGTCTTGTCCTGCTATCTCTGGTCCTCCTGCACTGTGTCTTGTCCTGCTATCTCTGCTCCTGCTACACTGTGTCCTGTCCTGCTATCTCTGAGCCTGCTGCACTGTGTCCTGTCCTGCTATCTCTGGTCCTGCTGCACTGTGTCTTGTCCTGCTATCTCTGGTCCTCCTGCACTGTGTCTTGTCCTGCTATCTCTGGTCCTGCTGCACTGTGTCTTGTCCTGCTATCTCTGGTCCTGCTGCACTGTGTCCTGTCCTGCTATCTCTGAGCCTGCTGCACTGTGTCCTGTCCTGCTATCTCTGGTCCTGCTGCACTGTGTCTTGTCCTGCTATCTCTGGTCCTCCTGCACTGTGTCTTTTCCTGCTATCTCTGGTCCTGCTGCACTGTGTCCTGTCCTGCTATCTCTGGTCCTGCTGCACTGTGTCTTGTCCTGCTATCTCTGGTCCTGCTGCACTGTGTCCTGTCCTGCTATCTCTGGTCCTGCTGCACTGTGTCCTGTCCTGCTATCTCTGGTCCTGCAGCACTGTGTCTTGTCCTGCTATCTCTGGTCCTGCTGCACTGTGTCCTGTCCTGCTATCTCTGGTCCTGCTGCACTGTGTCTTGTCCTGCTATCTCTGGTCTTCCTGCACTGTGTCCTGTCCTGCTATCTCTGACCCTGCTGCACTGTGTCTTGTCCTGCTATCTCTGGTCCTCCTGCACTGTGTCTTGTCCTGCTATCTCTGGTCCTGCTGCACTGTGCCTTGTCCTGCTATCTCTGGTCCTCCTGCACTGTGTCTTGTCCTGCTATCTCTGGTCCTGCTGCACTGTGTCCTGTCCTGCTATCTCTGGTCCTGCTGCACTGTGTCCTGCTATCTCTGACCCTGCTGCACTGTGTCTTGTCCTGCTATCTCTGGTCCTGCTGCACTGTGTCCTGTCCTGCTATCTCTGGTCCTGCTGCACTGTGTCCTGCTATCTCTGACCCTGCTGCACTGTGTCCTGCTATCTCTGACCCTGCTGCACTGTGTCTTGTCCTGCTATCTCTGGTCCTGCTGCACTGTGCCCTGTCTGCTATCTCTGGTCCTGCTGCAATGTGCCCTGTCTGCTATCTCTGGTCCTGCTGCACTGTGTCCTGTCCTGCTATCTCTGCTCCTGCTCCACTGTGTCCTGTACTGCTATCTCTGCTCCTGCTGTACTGTGTCCTGTACTGCTATCTCTGGTCCTGCTGCACTGTGTCTTGTCCTTCTATCTCTGGTCATGCTGCGCTTTGTCTTGTCCTGCTATCTCTGTTCCTGCGGCACTGTGTTATGTCCTGCTATCTCTGGTCCTGCTGCACTTTGTCTTGTCCTGCTATCTCTGTTCCTGCTGCACTGTGTCTTGTCCTTCTATCTCTGGTCCTTCTGCACTGTGTCTTGTCCTGCTAGCTCTGGTCCTGCTACACCGTGTCTTGTCCTTCTATCTCTGGTCATGCTGCACTGTGTCTTGTACTGCTATCTCTGGTAGTGCTGCACTGTGTCTTGTCCTGCTATCTCTGTTCCTGCTGCACTGTGTCTTGTCCTTCTATCTCTGGTCCTTCTGCACTGTGTCTTGTCCTGCTAGCTCTGGTCCTGCTACACCGTGTCTTGTCCTTCTATCTCTGGTCATGCTGCACTGTGTCTTGTACTGCTATCTCTGGTAGTGCTGCACTGTGTCTTGTCCTGCTATCTCTGGTCCTTCTGCACTGTGTCTTGTCCTGCTATCTCTGGTCTTGCTGCACCGTGTCCTGTCCTGCTATCTCTGACCCTGCTGCACTGTGTCTTGTCCTATGTCTGGTCGTGCTGAACTGTGTCCTGTCCTGCTATCTCTGGTTCTGCTGCACTGTGTCCTGTCCTGCTATCTCTCGTTCTGCTGCACGGTGTCTTGTCCTGCTATATCTGGTCCTGCTGCACTGTGTCCTGTCCTACTATATCTGGTCCTGCTGCACTGTGTCCTGTTCTGCTATATCTGGTCCTGCTGCACTGTGTCATGTTCTGCTATCTCTGGTCCTGCTGCACTGTGTCCTGCTATCTCTGACCCTGCTGCACTGTGTCCTGTTATCTCTGACCGTGCTGCACTGTGTCCTGTCATGCTATCTCTGGTCCTGCTGCACTGTGTCCTGTCCTGCTATCTCTGGTCCTGCTGCACTGTGTCCTGTCCTACTATCCTTGGTCCTGCTGCACTGTGTGCTGTCCTACTATATCTGGTCCTGCTGCACTGTGTCCTGTCCTGCTATCTCTGGTCCTGCTGCACTGTGTCCTGTCCTACAATCTCTGGTCCTGCTGCACTGTGTCCTGTCCTACTATATCTGGTCATGCTGCACTGTGTCCTGCTATCTCTGACCCTGCTACACTGTGTCCTGCTATCTCTGACCCTGCTGGACTGTGTCCTGTCCTTCTATCTCTGGTCAGGCTGCACTGTGTCCTGCTATCTCTGACCCTGCTGCACTGTGTCTTGTCCTTCTATCTCTGGTCATGCTGCACTATGTCTTGTCCTGCTATCTCTGGTCCTGTTGCACTGTGTTCTGTCCTGCTATCTCTGGTCCTGCTGCACTTTGTCTTGTCCTGCTATCTCTGGTCCTGCTGCACTGTGTCTTGTCCTGCTATCTCTGGTCCTGCTGCCCTGTGTCTTGTCCTTCTATCTCTGGTCCTGCTGCACTTTGTCTTGTCCTTCTATCTCTGGTCCTGCTGCGCTGTGTCTTGTCCTTCTATCTCTGGTCCTGCTGCACTGTGTCTTGTCCTGCTATCTCTGGTCCTGCTGCACTGTGTCTTGTCCTTCTATCTCTGACCCTGCTGCACTGTGTCTTGTCCTGCTAGCTCTGGTCCTGCTGCACTGTGCCCTGTCCTGCTATCTCTGGTCCTGCTGCACTGTGCCCTGTCTGCTATCTCTGGTCCTGCTGCACTGTGTCCTGTCCTGCTAGCTCTGATCCTGCTACACTGTGTCTTGTCCTGCTATCTCTGGTCCTGCTGCACTGTGTCTTGTCCTGCTATCTCTGGTCCTGCTGCACCGTGTCCTGTCCTGCTATCTCTGGTCCTGCTGCACTGTGTCTTGTCCTGCTATCTCTGGTCCTGCTGCACTGTGCCCTGTCTGCTATCTCTGGTCCTGCTGCACTGTGTCTTGTCCTGCTAGCTCTGGTCCTGCTACACTGTGTCTTGTCCTGCTATCTCTGGTCCTGCTGCACTGTGTCTTGTCCTGCTATCTCTGGTCCTGCTGCACTGTGTCCTGTCCTGCTATCTCTGGTCCTGCTGCACTGTGTCTTGTCCTGCTATCTCTGGTCCTGCTGCACTGTGTCTTGTCCTGCTATCTCTGGTCCTGCTGCACTGTGTCTTGTCCTGCTATCTCTGGTCCTGCTGCACTGTGTCTTGTCCTGCTATCTCTGGTCCTGCTGCACTGTATCTTGTCCTGCAATCTCTGGTCCTGCTGCACTGTGTCTTGTCCTGCTAGCTCTGGTCCTGCTACACTGTGTCCTGTCCTGCTATCTCTGGTCCTGCTGCACTGTGTCTTGTCCTGCTATCTCTGGTCCTGCTGCACTGTGTCTTGTCCTGCTATCTCTGGTCCTGCTGCACTGTGTCTTGTCCTGCTATCTCTGGTCCTGCTGCACTGTGTCTTGTCCTGCTATCTCTGGTCCTGCTGCACTGTGTCATGTCCTGCTATCTCTGGTCCTGCTGCACTGTGTCTTGTCCTTCTATCTCTGGTCCTGCTGCACTGTGTCTTGTCCTGCTAGCTCTGGTCCTGCTACACTGTGTCTTATCCTGCTATCTCTGGTCCTGCTGCACTGTGTCTTGTCCTTCTATCTCTGGTCCTGCTGCACTGTGTCTTGTCCTGCTAGCTCTGGTCCTGCTACACTGTGTCCTGTCCTGCTATCTCTGGTCCTGCTGCACTGTGCCCTGTCTGCTATCTCTGGTCCTGCTGCACTGTGTCCTGTCCTGCTATCTCTGGTCCTGCTGCACTGTGTCCTGTCCTGCTATCTCTGGTCCTGCTGCACTGTGTCTTGTCCTGCTATCTCTGGTCCTGCTGCACTGTGTCTTGTCCTGCTATCTCTGGTCCTGCTGCACTGTGTCTTGTCCTGCTATCTCTGGTCCTGCTGCACTGTGTCTTGTCCTGCTATCTCTGGTCCTGCTGCACTGTGTCTTGTCCTGCTATCTCTGGTCCTGCTGCACTGTGTCTTGTCCTGCTATCTCTGGTCCTGCTGCACTGTGTCTTGTCCTTCTATCTCTGGTCCTGCTGCACTGTGTCTTGTCCTGCTAGCTCTGGTCCTGCTACACTGTGTCTTGTCCTGCTATCTCTGGTCCTGCTGCACTGTGTCTTGTCCTGCTATCTCTGGTCCTGCTGCACTGTGTCTTGTCCTGCTATCTCTGGTCCTGCTGCACTGTATCTTGTCTTGCTATCTCTGGTCCTGCTGCACTGTGTCTTGTCTTGCTATCTCTGGTCCTGCTGCACTGTGTCTTGTCCTGCAATCTCTGGTCCTGCTGCACTGTATCTTGTCTTGCTATCTCTGGTCCTGCTGCACTGTATCTTGTCTTGCTATCTCTGGTCCTGCTGCACTGTGTCTTGTCCTGCAATCTCTGGTCCTGCTGCACTGTATCTTGTCTTGCTATCTCTGGTCCTGCTGCACTGTTTCTTGTCCTTCTATCTCAGGTCCTGCTGCACTGTGTCTTGTCCTGCTATCTCTGGTCCTGCTGCACTGTTTCTTGTCCTTCTATCTCAGGTCCTGCTGCACTGTGTCTTGTCCTGCTATCTCTGGTCCTGCTGCACTGTTTCTTGTCCTTCTATCTCAGGTCCTGCTGCACTGTGTCTTGTCCTGCTATCTCTGGTCCTGCTGCACTGTGTCTTGTCTTGCTATCTCTGGTCCTGCTGCACTGTTTCTTGTCCTTCTATCTCAGGTCCTGCTGCACTGTGTCTTGTCCTGCTATCTCTGGTCCTGCTGCACTGTGTCTTGTCCTTCTATCTCTGGTCCTGCTGCACTGTGTCTTGTCCTGCTATCTCTGGTCCTGCTGCACTGTGTCCTGTCCTGCTATCTCTGGTCCTGCTGCACTGTGTCCTGTCCTGCTATCTCTGGTCCTGCTGCACTGTGTCCTGTCCTGCTATCTCTGGTCCTGCTGCACTGTGTCTTGTCCTTCTATCTCTGGTCCTGCAGCACTGTGTCTTGTCCTGCTATCTCTGGTCCTGCTGCACTGTGTCTTGTCCTTCTATCTCTGGTCCTGCAGCACTGTGTCTTGTCCTGCTATCTCTGGTCCTGCTGCACTGTGTCTTGTCCTTCTATCTCTGGTCCTGCTGCACTGTGTCTTGTCCTTCTATCTCTGGTCTTGCTGCACTGTGTCTTGTCCTGCTAGCTCCGGTCCTGCTACACTGTGTCTTGTCCTGCTATCTCTGGTCCTGCTGCACTGTGTCTTGTCCTGCTATCTCTGGTCCTGCTGCACTGTGTCTTGTCCTGCTATCTCTGGTCCTGCTGCACTGTGTCTTGTCCTGCTATCTCTGGTCCTGCTGCACTATGTCTTGTCCTGCTATCTCTGACCCTGCTGCACTGTGTCCTGCTATCTCTGACCCTGCTGCACTGTGTCTTGTCCTGCTATCTCTGGTCCTGCTGCACTGTGTCTTGTCCTTCTATTTCTGGTCCTGCTGCACTGTGTCTTGTCCTTCTATCTCTGGTCCTGCACACTGTGTCCTGTTTTGCTTCACCTTATGTTTATGATCCTGCTGTACTGCACTATTTCCAAATCTCCCCAATATTGATGTTTTTTGTCTTCTACTGCTTGCCGGCTTGAATTGCTGTGTTTTGTCCTGTGTTTGTGTTGTAAAATGTACTGTTATACTGTTTTTTTTCCTGCTGTCATTGGTCCTGTTGTGCAAAACTTTGTCCTATTATCCCTGGTTCTGCTGTAATTGCTTTCCTGTTTCTTTTCTGTTGTGTCTTGCTATTCCATGTTTTCCTTTGTTGTGCCTAGTCATGTATTCCTTGATCCTGTTGTATTGGGTCTTTTTCTGCAATTCTTTTTCTGCTATACTGGGTCTTGTTCTGCTATTCCTGGTCCTGCCTTATTGAGTTGTGTCCTTCTATTCCTGGTCCTTCTGTACTGGGTCTTCTCCTGCAATTCATTGCCCTACTGTACTAAGTCTTGTCTGTCTATTCCTGGTCCTAGTGTACTGGGTCTTCCCCTGCAATTCATAGTCCTACTGTACTGAGTCCTCTGCTGTCCTTGGCCTTACTATGCTAAGTTTTGTCTCACTCTTCATGGTCCTGCTATACTTGCTTTTTTATGCTGTCTCATGCCCTGCCCTACTCCTACTGTGGCTTGTCCTGCTCTCCTGTATTTGATCTTGATACACAACAATTGGTAGTAAAAATTCACTAAGAAACCCCCCCTCCAAACTCCAGTAAAACTAATATTTTTGATTCCTCAATTATTTCATGCAATTTGCTCACTAACTTTAAGACCATCCGCTCCAAAGTGCAGCACAAGAATTGGAGAGACTTATGTTACTGATTCTTAGATAATTTAACCAGTGACAATTTTCCAGTACAATTATCTGAACAATTTATCTTTCAAGGGTCACCATTCTGCACTGTAAGACAGAGATATAGTGGATTGGCTACCTTGGTGTCCCTTGAATGGGTGGTCTTACGCTATTCACTTGTTTCACTTGTTGCTAATAAAAAATTTCTTTTCCTGCAGGTTCATGAAAAAATATTTATTGGGAAATTACATTTGAGAAGATATATATACGGATTGGTAAGTATTGCACTCGCTATAATATGTCATGGAAATAGTTAATTGTTCTGTTTCCAAGGAATGATATAAATAATAACTTTACATTTAATGAATGAAAATTCCAATTAACTATTTGGATTATTCCAGAGTATTACTATATTTGTAATCTTAAAAATGATATGTAAATGTAATGACAATTAGGGCTAGATAGCGAGTGGAGCGGTAGTTTGTGCTCTTGCTCTCGTTTGAACTATTCTAGAAGTAAGCGTTTTGTGTGCATAGGGTAGCTCGCATATTACAAGTTGAAAGTAAAAAGTTGTCGCTCATGCTCTAGCCTGAGGCACACAAAAAGCCCAACTACAAATATTGCGATTGCTTTTACATATCCCATAGACATCAGAGTGGGAAAAGTGTGAACAAAACCTAACATCCTTACTCACACACAAACCCGATCGTATTTTCTCAAGTGCAATAACCCGACATGAAATGAAGAACATTGGAATGTGAAATATTTACATTAAATACATATTTTAAATATTTATAAAAAAATGAATATTGCATAAATATGATTTTACATCTTTTCAACTTAACTACAATTGGGCTCCAATGCATATATATATATTTTTTTTTATTTTTTTTTGTTTTGTTATACATATATATATACATATATATATATATATATATATATATATATATATATGTGTGTGTGTGTGTCTATGTATATATATATATATATATATATATATATGTATGTGTGTCTATGTGTATATATATATATATATATATATATATATATATATATATATATATATATATATATATGTCTGTAAACACATATATTCACATATAAATACATATGTACACGCATACATATATAAATATATATATTTACATACATATACATATTTAGACATGTATATGTATGCATCTCAATGTTAAATGAGGGTCAATTTTTTTGATGCGCATTCAATTAAATTGCGCTCTAGCGAATGTGTTTACTTTCAACTGTATTGTGCAAAGAGCCATGATAAACCCCTTTTGCAGTTCAAAAACTTACCCTTTATAAAAATCCAAGTATATTTATCTTCACACAGTTTTCAGACTTAAATTACAGTAAAAGCAGACAAAAAAATAGTTATAGAACATTGATTTTTTTTTTACCACACAATTAAAGATTTTATGACAAGCCCACTCTAGTGTAATAATGCATGTATTTCTTTGTTATATACTTTCCATGTGAGTAACTGTACGTATTAGCTTTATATACACAGACCCTTTCCCTCCCCTCTCCTCCCCAGTCATATGCCTTCCCCCTTTCCCAAAAACCTTAAACATTTTTTTCATAATAGCTCTTTGTTCACCATTTTTTAAGTCTTATGGATATTAATTATTAATTATTAGTAAATACACACTAGACATAAGATGTATTCAAAGCAAAGATTAGCCTTAGGATAACACATAGCTTTATTTTTTACAATTATATTAGTTGTTTAAATATTGAAGATATAAGTGTAAAGTTTTAGTTTCTATCGATTCCTTTAGTTTCTATAAATTAATGGGTGCAGCCATGTTTGAAACTAGTTTTGTATTTATCTCTGTTTTCTGCTGAGGGACAAATATCAATGAGGCAATACAAAGAGATTGTGCAAACAAGGCAGAGCGGAAACTGATTGATAATTTTATGTTCTAAACAGTCTTGCTTGAACATTCTCTTTTAGTGTTTATTTTATATCTGTCCCCAATTGTCCTCAGCAGGAGAATGAGATATCAGTTATCGGCCAATTATTTTATAAAAACTCAGTGGAATTTAGAAAACCAACAATTTTCAGAGTTAAATTACAGGAAAATGTAAAACAATAAAAAAATAATTAAAGTATAACGTTTAACTACACATAATCAAACATTGTATATTATAATATTCTACTATTTAATATCCATTTAACTTAACCTCAATTAGTTAAGTAAGTCTATGGCACTAAAAGCACCATAGCAAGCTATAATAATTAATATCATGTTTTCAAAGTGTTAAAAGAAAGTGATATTTTAGAATGCGCCAGCTGCAAAACTTAAAGTCAATTAAATAAAATGTTCATGTTTCAGATAAACATAAGTTAAACAAACAAAACATTCCAATATACTTTCATTATCAAAACTTGCACAATCTTTATATAAACACTTTAGAAGGATCCCGCTCCTACTGAGCATGTGTAAATGTGGACAGTATGTACGTAAATGCATTTTGTGATTGGCTGATAGGTGTCACATGGTACAGAGAGAGGGGAAATTGGATTAACTTTAAAATTTGACAAAAAATATTTTACTGCTCAAAGTTACGGCTATTGCATTGCTTTTTTACTGTGTATTTGTCAGTTAATTTAACTGTACTTAGTGGTCTTTTAACAGATGACGTGTAAGTTTGTGAAAAGAGCGCACTTCTACCGCATTGCAACTGCATTTAAAGTAAAGGGTGTGCAATATATCTCTCAGGCACATTATCAACTGCACTCGGAATCTAACCCTTTATGTTTTCTGGGGTAAAAAAACAAGGGTTTGTAAGTCTAAGTCCGAAAAGAGGAAAGAGCCCACCAGCGGCACCTCAGCAAGTGGCACGTCGGCTCTGTGCCTGCGCAAATGGTGAGATTCAGTGAAACACAGTTTGTTTGAAAAATGCCTTTTATTCTCTGAAATGTGTTGCTGTTTTTCTTATTTTGTTATTTCATTTTTTTGTGTGCTCCTTGTTGTTCTCTGATTTTAAAGGAAAGCTAAAGTGAAAGAAAACTTTCATGATTCCGATAGAGCACATCATTTTTTAACAACTTTCCAATTTACTTCCAATGCACACAATCTTTTTATATGCACCCTATCTGAGGCACTAGCTCTTACTGAGCATGTGCAAGGATTCACAGAATATGGGGTAGATTACAAGTGGCGTGCTAACATTAGTGCATGTGCAATATCGCTATACCGCGCCCGTGTGAATTTGCACTCATATCACAAAGTAATCAAGACCGCACTTAGGGCAAGAGAACGCTCCAAGTGTGTTTTGAAAACCAGTATTGCAGAACCTCAAGACCATCATTCACAGAGGTGCATTTATCTGTGAAGCGGCACGCTGTTAGTATAAGGCTGTGTATGTCCTGTGGATGTTCACAGGAAAGGCCGCCAGTACCTTGATGCAGAGGAGGAATATTACATTGCATACATCAGTGAAAGACTTTGCTTGACAAGGTGCAGTACTGCACACAACGTAAGTTTGAAAACGTATCCGCCACAGAGGTTGGTGTGGAGACCTATACAGCATTGTAAATTTGCAACAAAGTTTCACAGATAAGCTGTTTTTTCATAAATGCACCTCTGTGAATGATGGTCTTGAGGTACTGCAATAATGGTTTTCAAAACACACTCGGAGCGTTCTTCTTGCATTATAAGTGCTCCTAACCATCTCATATACAGTAAATTTGCTACCAGCATGTAAAAGTCCTAAGAACTGATTACCTACCGATATTTTGCCTTACCTAGAGTAATCTGTGTACATACTTGCTTTGATATATTCTTGTAATATGTAAAGGGACACTAAACACAATTTTTTTTTTCATGATTCAGATAGAGCATGCAA